>NC_140170.1:29164356-29284356 GCF_963971535.1 Notolepis coatsorum
TAGTCCTACAGGATGTGATGTAATGAACCTCTATAGTCCTACAGGATGTGATGTCACCTCTATAGTCCTACAGGATGTGATGTAACTTCTATAGACCTACAGGATGTGATGTAACCTCTATAGTCCTACAGGATGTGATGAACCTCTATAGTCCTACAGGATGTGATGTAATGAACCTCTATAGTCCTACAGGATGTGATGTCACCTCTATAGTCCTACAGGATGTGATGTAACCTCTATAGTCCTACAGGATGTGATGTAACCTCTATAGTCCTACAGGATGTGATGAACCTCTATAGTCCTACAGGATGTGATGTAATGAACCTCTATAGTCCTACAGGATGTGATGTCACCTCTATAGTCCTACAGGATGTGATATAATGAACCTCTATAGTCCTACAGGATGTGATGTAACCTCTATAGTCCTACAGGATGTGATGCAATGAACCTCTATAGTCCTACAGGATGTGATGTAACCTCTATAGTCCTACATGATGTGATGTAACCTCTATAGTCCTACAGGATGTGATGTCACCTCTATAGTCCTACAGGATGTGATGTAACCTCTATAGTCCTACATGATGTGATGTAACCTCTATAGTCCTACAGGATGTGATGTCACCTCTATAGTTCTACAGGATGTGATGTAACCTCTATAGTCCTACAGGATGTGATGTAACCTCTATAGTCCTACAGGATGTGATGTAACCTCTATAGTCCTACAGGATGTTATGTAACCTCTATAGTCCTACAGGATGTGATGTCACGTATATAGTCCTACAGGATGTGATGTAATGAACCTCTATAGTCCTACAGGATGTGATGTAACCTCTATCGTCCTACAGGATGTGATGTAATGAACCTCTATAGTCCTACAGGATGTGATGTAATGAACCTCTATAGTCCTACAGGATGTAATGTAATGAACCTCTATAGTCCTACAGGATGTGATGTAATGAACCTCTATAGTCCTACAGGATGTAATGTAATGAACCTCTATAGTCCTACAGGATGTGATGTAATGAACCTCTATAGTCCTACAGGATGTGATGTAACCTCTATAGTCCTACAGGATGTGATGTAACCTATATAGTCCTACAGGATCTGATGTAATGAACCTCTATAGTCCTACAGGATGTGATGTAACCTCTATAGTCCTACAGGATGTGATGTAACCTCTATAGTCCTACAGGATGTGATGTAACTTCTATAGTCCTACAGGATGTGATGTAACCTCTATAGTCCTACAGGATGTGATGTAATGAACCTCTATAGTCCTACAGGATGTGATGTAATGAACATCTATAGTCCTACAGGATGTGATGTAACCTCTATAGTCCTACAGGATGTGATGTAACCTCTATAGTCCTACAGGATGTGATGTAATGAACCTCTATAGTCCTACAGGATGTGATGTCACCTCTATAGTCCTACAGGATGTGATGTAACTTCTATAGACCTACAGGATGTGATGTAACCTCTATAGTCCTACAGGATGTGATGAACCTCTATAGTCCTACAGGATGTGATGTAATGAACCTCTATAGTCCTACAGGATGTGATGTCACCTCTATAGTCCTACAGGATGTGATATAATGAACCTCTATAGTCCTACAGGATGTGATGTAACCTCTATAGTCCTACAGGATGTGATGCAATGAACCTCTATAGTCCTACAGGATGTGATGTAACCTCTATAGTCCTACATGATGTGATGTAACCTCTATAGTCCTACAGGATGTGATGTCACCTCTATAGTCCTACAGGATGTGATGTAACCTCTATAGTCCTACATGATGTGATGTAACCTCTATAGTCCTACAGGATGTGATGTCACCTCTATAGTTCTACAGGATGTGATGTAACCTCTATAGTCCTACAGGATGTGATGTAACCTCTATAGTCCTACAGGATGTGATGTAACCTCTATAGTCCTACAGGATGTTATGTAACCTCTATAGTCCTACAGGATGTGATGTCACGTATATAGTCCTACAGGATGTGATGTAATGAACCTCTATAGTCCTACAGGATGTGATGTAACCTCTATCGTCCTACAGGATGTGATGTAATGAACCTCTATAGTCCTACAGGATGTGATGTAATGAACCTCTATAGTCCTACAGGATGTAATGTAATGAACCTCTATAGTCCTACAGGATGTGATGTAATGAACCTCTATAGTCCTACAGGATGTAATGTAATGAACCTCTATAGTCCTACAGGATGTGATGTAATGAACCTCTATAGTCCTACAGGATGTGATGTAACCTCTATAGTCCTACAGGATGTGATGTAACCTCTATAGTCCTACAGGATCTGATGTAATGAACCTCTATAGTCCTACAGGATGTGATGTAACCTCTATAGTCCTACAGGATGTGATGTAACCTCTATAGTCCTACAGGATCTGATGTAATGAACCTCTATAGTCCTACAGGATGTGATGTAACCTCTATAGTCCTACAGGATGTGATGAACCTCTATAGTCCTACAGGATGTGATGTAATGAACCTCTATAGTCCTACAGGATGTGATGTAATGAACCTCTATAGTCCTACAGGATGTGATGTAATGAACCTCTATAGTCCTACAGGATGTGATGTAATGAACCTCTATAGTCCTACAGGATGTGATGTAATGAACCTCTATAGTCCTACAGGATGTGATGTAATGAACCTCTATAGTCCTACAGGATGTGATGTCACCTCTATAGTCCTACAGGATGTGATGTAACCTCTATAGTCCTACAGGATGTGATGTAACCTCTATAGTCCTACAGGATGTGATGCAACCTCTATAGTCCTACAGGATGTGATGTAACCTCTATAGTCCTACAGGATGTGATGTAACCTCTATAGTCCTACATGATGTGATGTAACCTCTATAGTCCTACAGGATGTGATGTAACCTCTATAGTCCTACAGGATGTGATGTAACCTCTATAGTCCTACAGGATGTGATGTAACATCTATAGTCCTACAGGATGTGATGTAACCTCTATAGTCCTACAGGATGTGATGTACCCTCTATAGTCCTACAGGATGTGATGTCACCTCTATAGTCCTACAGGATGTGATGTAACCTCTATAGTCCTACAGGATGTGATGTCATGAACCTCTATAGTCCTACAGGATGTGATGTAACCTCTATAGTCCTACAGGATGTGATGTCACCTCTATAGTCCTACAGGATGTGATGTAACCTCTATAGTCCTATAGGATGTGATGTAACCTCTATAGTCCTACAGGATGTGATGTCACCTCTATAGTCCTACAGGATGTGATGTAATGAACCTCTATAGTCCTACAGGATGTGATGTCACCTCTATAGTCCTACAGGATGTGATGTAATGAACCTCTATAGTCCTACAGGATGTGATGTAACCTCTATAGTCCTACATGATGTGATGTCACCTCTATAGTCCTACAGGATGTGATGTAACCTCTATAGTCCTACAGGATGTGATGTAACCTCTATAGTCCTACAGGATGTGATGTAACCTCTATAGTCCTACAGGATGTGATGTAACCTCTATAGTCCTACAGGATGTGATGTGTACAACAGTATCCAAAGGTACCTTGCTTGAAGAAATGTCCTTTTATTTACATTTAGTCATTTAGCTGAACGCTTTTATCCAAAGCGACTTACAAGTTCTGTACGACAAGCCATCAGGAAGGGCACAACTCTATCAGCTGAGTAACAATGTTCATCAAAGTGTTGAGTGCTACAGTGTAGGTTAGTTTATTAGGACAAGTGCATGACAGTACGGTTAGTTAGGGTTAGATCTTTTATTTTTTTTATATCATTTCAGATAATGGTTGAAGAAGTGAGTCTTTAGTCGACGGCGAAAGATTGGACGTGTTTCGGCTGTCCTAACTGGGGTGGGTAGTTCATTCCACCATTGTGAGGCAAGGACTGAGAATAGGTGGCTTCTCTTTGATGACCCTCCCGGAGCTCAGATAGGAGTAGGTTCGTTACGACAGAAAGGAGCAGATATTAACATTCAGAGACAGAATGTTGTCACAGCAAGAACAGATGGACTCAGACCACAGGATGTGATGTCACCTCTATAGTCCTACAGGATGTGATGTAACCTCTATAGTCCTACAGGATGTGATGTAACCTCTATAGTCCTACAGGATGTGATGTAACATCTATAGTCCTACAGGATGTGATGTAATGAACCTCTATAGTCCTACAGGATGTGATGTAACCTCTATAGTCCTACAGGATGTGATGTAACATCTATAGTCCTACAGGATGTGATGTAATGAACCTCTATAGTCCTACAGGATGTGATGTAACCTCTATAGTCCTACAGGATGTGATGTAACCTCTATAGTCCTACAGGATGTGATGTAACCTCTATAGTCCTACAGGATGTGATGTAACCTCTATAGTCCTACAGGATGTGATGTAACCTCTATAGTCCTACAGGATGTGATGTAACCTCTATAGTCCTACAGGATGTGATGTAATGAACCTCTATAGTCCTACAGGATGTGATGTAACCTCTATAGTCCTACAGGATGTGATGTAATGAACCTCTATAGTCCTACAGGATGTGATGTAACCTCTATAGTCCTACAGGATGTGATGTGATGAACCTCTATAGTCCTACAGGATGTGATGTAACCTCTATAGTCCTACAGGATGTGATGAACCTCTATAGTCCTACATGATGTGATGTAACCTCTATAGTCCTACAGGATGTGATGTAACCTCTATAGTCCTACAGGATGTGATGTAATGAACCTCTATAGTCCTACAGGATGTGATGTAACCTCTATAGTCCTACAGGATGTGATGTAACCTCTATAGTCCTACAGGATGTGATGTAATGAACCTCTATAGTCCTACAGGATGTGATGTAATGAACCTCTATAGTCCTACAGGATGTGATGTAATGAACCTCTATAGTCCTACAGGATGTGATGTAACCTATATAGTCCTACAGGATGTGATGTAACCTCTATAGTCCTACAGGATGTGATGTAATGAACCTCTATAGTCCTACAGGATGTGATGTAACATCTATAGTCCTACAGGATGTGATGTAACCTCTATAGTCCTACAGTATGTGATGTAACCTCTATAGTCCTACAGGATGTGATGTAACCTCTATAGTCCTACAGGATGTGATGTAACCTCTATAGTCCTACAGGATGTGATGTAACCTCTATAGTCCTACAGGATGTGATGTAATGAACCTCTATAGTCCTACAGGATGTGATGTAGTGAATCTCGATAGTCCTACAGGATGTGATGTAACCTCTATAGTCCTACAGGATGTGATGTAATGAACCTCTATAGTCCTACAGGATGTGATGTAATGAACCTCTATAGTCCTACAGGATGTGATGTAACCTCTATAGTCCTACAGGATGTGATGTAACCTCTATAGTCCTACAGGATGTGATGTAACCTCTATAGTCCTACAGGATGTGATGTAATGAACCTCTATAGTCCTACAGGATGTGATGTAACCTCTATAGTCCTACAGGATGTGATGTAATGAACCTCTATAGTCCTACAGGATGTGATGTAACCTCTATAGTCCTACAGGATGTGATGTCACCTCTATAGTCCTACAGGATGTGATGTAACCTCTATAGTCCTACAGGATGTGATGTAACCTCTATAGTCCTACAGGATGTGATGTAACCTCTATAGTCCTACAGGATGTGATGTGATGTAACCTCTATAGTCCTACAGGATGTGATGTAACCTCTATAGTCCTACAGGATGTGATGTAACCTCTATAGTCCTACAGGATGTGATGTAACCTCTATATGATGTGATGTAATGAACCTCTATAGTCCTACAGGATGTGATGTAATGAACCTCTATAGTCCTACAGGATGTGATGTAACCTCTATAGTCCTACAGGATGTGATGTAACCTCTATAGTCCTACAGGATGTGATGTCACCTCTATAGTCCTACAGGATGTGATGTAACCTCTATAGTCCTACAGGATGTGATGTAACCTCTATAGTCCTACAGGATGTGATGTAATGAACCTCTATAGTCCTACAGGATGTAATGAACCTCTATAGTCCTACAGGATGTGATGTAACCTCTATAGTCCTACAGGATGTGATGTAACCTCTATAGTCCTACAGGATGTGATGTCACCTCTATAGTCCTACAGGATGTGATGTAATAAACCTCTATAGTCCTACAGGATGTGATGTCACCTCTATAGTTCTACATGATGTGATGTAACCTCTATAGTCCTACATGATGTGATGTAATGAACCTCTATAGTCCTACAGGATGTGATGTGATGTAACCTCTATAGTCCTACAGGATGTGATGTAACATCTATAGTCCTACAGGATGTGATGTAATGAACCTCTATAGTCCTACAGGATGTGATGTAACCTCTATAGTCCTACAGGATGTGATGTAACATCTATAGTCCTACAGGATGTGATGTAATGAACCTCTATAGTCCTACAGGATGTGATGTAACCTCTATAGTCCTACAGGATGTGATGTAACCTCTATAGTCCTACAGGATGTGATGTAACCTCTATAGTCCTACAGGATGTGATGTCACCTCTATAGTCCTACATGATGTGATGTAACCTCTATAGTCCTACATGATGTGATGTAACCTCTATAGTCCTACAGGATGTGATGTAACCTCTATAGTCCTACAGGATGTGATGTAACCTCTATAGTCCTACAGGATGTGATGTAACCTCTATAGTCCTACAGGATGTGATGTAATGAACCTCTATAGTCCTACAGGATGTGATGTAACCTCTATAGTCCTACAGGATGTGATGTAATGAACCTCTATAGTCCTACAGGATGTGATGTAACCTCTATAGTCCTACAGGATGTGATGTGATGAACCTCTATAGTCCTACAGGATGTGATGTAACCTCTATAGTCCTACAGGATGTGATGAACCTCTATAGTCCTACATGATGTGATGTAACCTCTATAGTCCTACAGGATGTGATGTAACCTCTATAGTCCTACAGGATGTGATGTAATGAACCTCTATAGTCCTACAGGATGTGATGTAACCTCTATAGTCCTACAGGATGTGATGTAACCTCTATAGTCCTACAGGATGTGATGTAATGAACCTCTATAGTCCTACAGGATGTGATGTAATGAACCTCTATAGTCCTACAGGATGTGATGTAATGAACCTCTATAGTCCTACAGGATGTGATGTAACCTATATAGTCCTACAGGATGTGATGTAACCTCTATAGTCCTACAGGATGTGATGTAATGAACCTCTATAGTCCTACAGGATGTGATGTAACATCTATAGTCCTACAGGATGTGATGTAACCTCTATAGTCCTACAGTATGTGATGTAACCTCTATAGTCCTACAGGATGTGATGTAACCTCTATAGTCCTACAGGATGTGATGTAACCTCTATAGTCCTACAGGATGTGATGTAACCTCTATAGTCCTACAGGATGTGATGTAATGAACCTCTATAGTCCTACAGGATGTGATGTAGTGAATCTCGATAGTCCTACAGGATGTGATGTAACCTCTATAGTCCTACAGGATGTGATGTAATGAACCTCTATAGTCCTACAGGATGTGATGTAATGAACCTCTATAGTCCTACAGGATGTGATGTAACCTCTATAGTCCTACAGGATGTGATGTAACCTCTATAGTCCTACAGGATGTGATGTAACCTCTATAGTCCTACAGGATGTGATGTAATGAACCTCTATAGTCCTACAGGATGTGATGTAACCTCTATAGTCCTACAGGATGTGATGTAATGAACCTCTATAGTCCTACAGGATGTGATGTAACCTCTATAGTCCTACAGGATGTGATGTCACCTCTATAGTCCTACAGGATGTGATGTAACCTCTATAGTCCTACAGGATGTGATGTAACCTCTATAGTCCTACAGGATGTGATGTAACCTCTATAGTCCTACAGGATGTGATGTGATGTAACCTCTATAGTCCTACAGGATGTGATGTAACCTCTATAGTCCTACAGGATGTGATGTAACCTCTATAGTCCTACAGGATGTGATGTAACCTCTATATGATGTGATGTAATGAACCTCTATAGTCCTACAGGATGTGATGTAATGAACCTCTATAGTCCTACAGGATGTGATGTAACCTCTATAGTCCTACAGGATGTGATGTAACCTCTATAGTCCTACAGGATGTGATGTCACCTCTATAGTCCTACAGGATGTGATGTAACCTCTATAGTCCTACAGGATGTGATGTAACCTCTATAGTCCTACAGGATGTGATGTAATGAACCTCTATAGTCCTACAGGATGTAATGAACCTCTATAGTCCTACAGGATGTGATGTAACCTCTATAGTCCTACAGGATGTGATGTAACCTCTATAGTCCTACAGGATGTGATGTCACCTCTATAGTCCTACAGGATGTGATGTAATAAACCTCTATAGTCCTACAGGATGTGATGTCACCTCTATAGTTCTACATGATGTGATGTAACCTCTATAGTCCTACATGATGTGATGTAATGAACCTCTATAGTCCTACAGGATGTGATGTCACCTCTATAGTTCTACAGGATGTGATGTAACCTCTATAGTCCTACAGGATGTGATGTAACCTCTATAGTCCTACAGGATGTGATGTAACCTCTATAGTCCTACAGGATGTAATGAACCTCTATAGTCCTACAGGATGTGATGTCACCTCTATAGTCCTACTTGATGTAATGAACCTCTATAGTCCTACAGGATGTGATGTCACCTCTATAGTCCTACAGGATGTAATGAACCTCTATAGTCCTACAGGATGTGATGTCACCTCTATAGTCCTACAGGATGTGATGTAATGAACCTCTATAGTCCTACAGGATGTGATGTAACCTCTATAGTCCTACAGGATGTAATGAACCTCTATAGTCCTACATGATGTGATGTAACCTCTATAGTCCTACAGGATGTGATGTCACCTATATAGTCCTACAGGATGTGATGTAACCTCTATAGTCCTACATGATGTGATGTCACCTCTATAGTCCTACAGGATGTGATGTAACCTCTATAGTCCTACATGATGTGATGTAATGAACCTCTATAGTCCTACAGGATGTGATGTAACCTCTATAGTCCTACATGATGTGATGTAATGAACCTCTATAGTCCTACAGGATGTGATGTAACCTCTATAGTCCTACAGGATGTGATGTAATGAACCTCTATAGTCCTACAGGATGTGATGTAACCTCTATAGTCCTACAGGATGTGATGTCACCTCTATAGTCCTACAGGATGTGATGTAACCTCTATAGTCCTACAGGATGTGATGTAACCTCTATAGTCCTACAGGATGTGATGTAACCTCTATAGTCCTACAGGATGTGATGTAACCTCTATAGTCCTACAGGATGTGATGTAACCTCTATAGTCCTACAGGATGTGATGTAACCTCTATAGTCCTACAGGATGTGATGTAACCTCTATAGTCCTACATGATGTGATGTAATGAACCTCTATAGTCCTACAGGATGTGATGTAATGAACCTCTATAGTCCTACAGGATGTGATGTAACCTCTATAGTCCTACAGGATGTGATGTAACCTCTATAGTCCTACATGATGTGATGTAATGAACCTCTATAGTCCTACAGGATGTGATGTAACCTCTATAGTCCTACATGATGTGATGTAATGAACCTCTATAGTCCTACAGGATGTGATGTAACCTCTATAGTCCTACAGGATGTGATGTAATGAACCTCTATAGTCCTACAGGATGTGATGTAACCTCTATAGTCCTACAGGATGTGATGTCACCTCTATAGTCCTACAGGATGTGATGTAACCTCTATAGTCCTACAGGATGTGATGTAACCTCTATAGTCCTACAGGATGTGATGTAACCTCTATAGTCCTACAGGATGTGATGTAACCTCTATAGTCCTACAGGATGTGATGTAACCTCTATAGTCCTACAGGATGTGATGTAACCTCTATAGTCCTACAGGATGTGATGTAACCTCTATAGTCCTACATGATGTGATGTAATGAACCTCTATAGTCCTACAGGATGTGATGTAATGAACCTCTATAGTCCTACAGGATGTGATGTAACCTCTATAGTCCTACAGGATGTGATGTAACCTCTATAGTCCTACAGGATGTGATGTAATGAACCTCTATAGTCCTACAGGATGTGATGTAACCTCTATAGTCCTACAGGATGTGATGTCACCTCTATAGTCCTACATGATGTGATGTAATGAACCTCTATAGTCCTACAGGATGTGATGTAACCTCTATAGTCCTACAGGATGTGATGTAATGAACCTCTATAGTCCTACAGGATGTGATGTAACCTCTATAGTCCTACAGGATGTGATGTCACCTCTATAGTCCTACAGGATGTGATGTAACCTCTATAGTCCTACAGGATGTGATGTAACCTCTATAGTCCTACAGGATGTGATGTAACCTCTATAGTCCTACAGGATGTGATGTAACCTCTATAGTCCTACAGGATGTGATGTAACCTCTATAGTCCTACAGGATGTGATGTAACCTCTATAGTCCTACAGGATGTGATGTAACCTCTATAGTCCTACATGATGTGATGTAATGAACCTCTATAGTCCTACAGGATGTGATGTAATGAACCTCTATAGTCCTACAGGATGTGATGTAACCTCTATAGTCCTACAGGATGTGATGTAACCTCTATAGTCCTACATGATGTGATGTAATGAACCTCTATAGTCCTACAGGATGTGATGTAACCTCTATAGTCCTACATGATGTGATGTAATGAACCTCTATAGTCCTACAGGATGTGATGTAACCTCTATAGTCCTACAGGATGTGATGTAATGAACCTCTATAGTCCTACAGGATGTGATGTAACCTCTATAGTCCTACAGGATGTGATGTCACCTCTATAGTCCTACAGGATGTGATGTAACCTCTATAGTCCTACAGGATGTGATGTAACCTCTATAGTCCTACAGGATGTGATGTAACCTCTATAGTCCTACAGGATGTGATGTAACCTCTATAGTCCTACAGGATGTGATGTAACCTCTATAGTCCTACAGGATGTGATGTAACCTCTATAGTCCTACAGGATGTGATGTAACCTCTATAGTCCTACATGATGTGATGTAATGAACCTCTATAGTCCTACAGGATGTGATGTAATGAACCTCTATAGTCCTACAGGATGTGATGTAACCTCTATAGTCCTACAGGATGTGATGTAACCTCTATAGTCCTACAGGATGTGATGTCACCTCTATAGTCCTACAGGATGTGATGTAACCTCTATAGTCCTACAGGATGTGATGTAACCTCTATAGTCCTACAGGATGTGATGTAATGAACCTCTATAGTCCTACAGGATGTAATGAACCTCTATAGTCCTACAGGATGTGATGTAACCTCTATAGTCCTACAGGATGTGATGTAACCTCTATAGTCCTACAGGATGTGATGTCACCTCTATAGTCCTACAGGATGTGATGTAATAAACCTCTATAGTCCTACAGGATGTGATGTCACCTCTATAGTTCTACAGGATGTGATGTAACCTCTATAGTCCTACAGGATGTGATGTAATGAACCTCTATAGTCCTACAGGATGTGATGTAACCTCTATAGTCCTACAGGATGTAATGAACCTCTATAGTCCTACAGGATGTGATGTCACCTCTATATATTCCTACAGGATGTAATGAACCTCTATAGTCCTACAGGATGTGATGTCACCTCTATAGTCCTACAGGATGTGATGTAATGAACCTCTATAGTCCTACAGGATGTGATGTAACCTCTATAGTCCTACAGGGTGTGATGTCACCTCTATAGTCCTACAGGATGTGATGTAACCTCTATAGTCCTACAGGATGTGATGTAATGCACCTCTATAGTCCTACAGGATGTGATGTAATGAACATCTATAGTCCTACAGGATGTGATGTAACCTCTATAGTCCTACAGGATGTGATGTAGTGAACCTCTATAGTCCTACAGGATGTGATGTAACCTCTATAGTCCTACAGGATGTGATGTAACCTCTATAGTCCTACAGGATGTGATGTAACCTCTATAGTCCTACATGATGTGATGTAACCTCTATAGTCCTACAGGATGTGATGTCACCTCTAAAGACCTACAGGATGTGATGTAACCTCTATAGTCCTACAGGATGTGATGTAACCTCTATAGTCCTACAGGATGTGATGTAACCTCTATAGTCCTACAGGATGTGATGTAATGAACCTCTATAGTCCTACAGGATGTGATGTAACCTCTATAGTCCTACAGGATGTGATGTAACCTCTATAGTCCTACAGGATGTGATGTAACCTCTATAGTCCTACAGGATGTGATGTAACCTCTATAGTCCTACAGGATGTGATGTAATGAACCTCTATAGTCCTACAGGATGTGATGTAATGAACATCTATAGTCCTACAGGATGTGATGTAACCTCTATAGTCCTACAGGATGTGATGTAACCTCTATAGTCCTACAGGATGTGATGTAATGAACCTCTATAGTCCTACAGGATGTGATGTCACCTCTATAGTCCTACAGGATGTGATGTAACTTCTATAGACCTACAGGATGTGATGTAACCTCTATAGTCCTACAGGATGTGATGAACCTCTATAGTCCTACATGATGTGATGTAATGAACCTCTATAGTCCTACAGGATGTGATGTCACCTCTATAGTCCTACAGGATGTGATGTAACCTCTATAGTCCTACAGGATGTGATGTAACCTCTATAGTCCTACAGGATGTGATGAACCTCTATAGTCCTACAGGATGTGATGTAATGAACCTCTATAGTCCTACAGGATGTGATGTCACCTCTATAGTCCTACAGGATGTGATATAATGAACCTCTATAGTCCTACAGGATGTGATGTAACCTCTATAGTCCTACAGGATGTGATGCAATGAACCTCTATAGTCCTACAGGATGTGATGTAACCTCTATAGTCCTACATGATGTGATGTAACCTCTATAGTCCTACAGGATGTGATGTCACCTCTATAGTCCTACAGGATGTGATGTAACCTCTATAGTCCTACATGATGTGATGTAACCTCTATAGTTCTACAGGATGTGATGTCACCTCTATAGTTCTACAGGATGTGATGTAACCTCTATAGTCCTACAGGATGTGATGTAACCTCTATAGTCCTACAGGATGTGATGTAACCTCTATAGTCCTACAGGATGTGATGTAACCTCTATAGTCCTACAGGATGTGATGTCACGTATATAGTCCTACAGGATGTGATGTAATGAACCTCTATAGTCCTACAGGATGTGATGTAACCTCTATCGTCCTACAGGATGTGATGTAATGAACCTCTATAGTCCTACAGGATGTGATGTAATGAACCTCTATAGTCCTACAGGATGTAATGTAATGAACCTCTATAGTCCTACAGGATGTGATGTAATGAACCTCTATAGTCCTACAGGATGTAATGTAATGAACCTCTATAGTCCTACAGGATGTGATGTAATGAACCTCTATAGTCCTACAGGATGTGATGTAACCTATATAGTCCTACAGGATGTGATGTAACCTCTATAGTCCTACAGGATCTGATGTAATGAACCTCTATAGTCCTACAGGATGTGATGTAACCTCTATAGTCCTACAGGATGTGATGTAACCTCTATAGTCCTACAGGATCTGATGTAATGAACCTCTATAGTCCTACAGGATGTGATGTAACCTCTATAGTCCTACAGGATGTGATGTAATGAACCTCTATAGTCCTACAGGATGTGATGTAACCTCTATAGTCCTACAGGATGTGATGAACCTTTATAGTCCTACAGGATGTGATGTAATGAACCTCTATAGTCCTACAGGATGTGATGTAATGAACCTCTATAGTCCTACAGGATGTGATGTAATGAACCTCTATAGTCCTACATGATGTGATGTAATGAACCTCTATAGTCCTACAGGATGTGATGTAATGAACCTCTATAGTCCTACAGGATGTGATGTAATGAACCTCTATAGTCCTACAGGATGTGATGTCACCTCTATAGTCCTACAGGATGTGATGTAACCTCTATAGTCCTACAGGATGTGATGTAACCTCTATAGTCCTACAGGATGTGATGTAACCTCTATAGTCCTACAGGATGTGATGTAACCTCTATAGTCCTACATGATGTGATGTAACCTCTATAGTCCTACAGGATGTGATGTAACCTCTATAGTCCTACAGGATGTGATGTAACCTCTATAGTCCTACAGGATGTGATGTAACATCTATAGTCCTACAGGATGTGATGTAACCTCTATAGTCCTACAGGATGTGATGTAACCTCTATAGTCCTACAGGATGTGATGTCACCTCTATAGTCCTACAGGATGTGATGTAACCTCTATAGTCCTACAGGATGTGATGTAACCTCTATAGTCCTACAGGATGTGATGTAACCTCTATAGTCCTACATGATGTGATGTAATGAACCTCTATAGTCCTACAGGATGTGATGTAATGAACCTCTATAGTCCTACAGGATGTGATGTAACCTCTATAGTCCTACAGGATGTGATGTAACCTCTATAGTCCTACAGGATGTGATGTCACCTCTATAGTCCTACAGGATGTGATGTAACCTCTATAGTCCTACAGGATGTGATGTAACCTCTATAGTCCTACAGGATGTGATGTAATGAACCTCTATAGTCCTACAGGATGTAATGAACCTCTATAGTCCTACAGGATGTGATGTAACCTCTATAGTCCTACAGGATGTGATGTAACCTCTATAGTCCTACAGGATGTGATGTCACCTCTATAGTCCTACAGGATGTGATGTAATAAACCTCTATAGTCCTACAGGATGTGATGTCACCTCTATAGTTCTACAGGATGTGATGTAACCTCTATAGTCCTACAGGATGTGATGTAATGAACCTCTATAGTCCTACAGGATGTGATGTAACCTCTATAGTCCTACAGGATGTAATGAACCTCTATAGTCCTACAGGATGTGATGTCACCTCTATAGTCCTACAGGATGTAATGAACCTCTATAGTCCTACAGGATGTGATGTCACCTCTATAGTCCTACAGGATGTGATGTAATGAACCTCTATAGTCCTACAGGATGTGATGTAACCTCTATAGTCCTACAGGATGTGATGTCACCTCTATAGTCCTACAGGATGTGATGTAACCTCTATAGTCCTACAGGATGTGATGTCACCTCTATAGTCCTACAGGATGTGATGTAATGTAACCTCTATAGTCCTACAGGATGTGATGTAATGAACCTCTATAGTCCTACAGGATGTGATGTAATGAACCTCTATAGTCCTACATGATGTGATGTCACCTCTATAGTCCTACAGGATGTGATGTAACCTCTATAGTCCTACAGGATGTGATGTCACCTCTATAGTCCTACAGGATGTGATGTCACCTCTATAGTCCTACAGGATGTGATGTAACCTCTATAGTCCTACAGGATGTGATGTAACCTCTATAGTCCTACAGGATGTGATGTAACCTCTATAGTCCTACATGATGTGATGTAATGAACCTCTATAGTCCTACAGGATGTGATGTAATGAACCTCTATAGTCCTACAGGATGTGATGTAACCTCTATAGTCCTACAGGTTGTGATGTAACCTCTATAGTCCTACAGGATGTGATGTCACCTCTATAGTCCTACAGGATGTGATGTAACCTCTATAGTCCTACAGGATGTGATGTAACCTCTATAGTCCTACAGGATGTGATGTAATGAACCTCTATAGTCCTACAGGATGTAATGAACCTCTATAGTCCTACAGGATGTGATGTAACCTCTATAGTCCTACAGGATGTGATGTAACCTCTATAGTCCTACAGGATGTGATGTCACCTCTATAGTCCTACAGGATGTGATGTAATAAACCTCTATAGTCCTACAGGATGTGATGTGACCTCTATAGTTCTACAGGATGTGATGTAACCTCTATAGTCCTACAGGATGTGATGTAATGAACCTCTATAGTCCTACAGGATGTGATGTAACCTCTATAGTCCTACAGGATGTAATGAACCTCTATAGTCCTACAGGATGTGATGTCACCTCTATAGTCCTACAGGATGTAATGAACCTCTATAGTCCTACAGGATGTGATGTCACCTCTATAGTCCTACAGGATGTGATGTAATGAACCTCTATAGTCCTACAGGATGTGATGTAACCTCTATAGTCCTACAGGATGTGATGTCACCTCTATAGTCCTACAGGATGTGATGTAACCTCTATAGTCCTACAGGATGTGATGTCACCTCTATAGTCCTACAGGATGTGATGTAATGTAACCTCTATAGTCCTACAGGATGTGATGTAATGAACCTCTATAGTCCTACAGGATGTGATGTAATGAACCTCTATAGTCCTACAGGATGTGATGTCACCTCTATAGTCCTACAGGATGTGATGTAACCTCTATAGTCCTACATGATGTGATGTAATGAACCTCTATAGTCCTACAGGATGTGATGTAACCTCTATAGTCCTACATGATGTGATGTAATGAACCTCTATAGTCCTACAGGATGTGATGTAACCTCTATAGTCCTACAGGATGTGATGTAATGAACCTCTATAGTCCTACAGGATGTGATGTAACCTCTATAGTCCTACAGGATGTGATGTCACCTCTATAGTCCTACAGGATGTGATGTAACCTCTATAGTCCTACAGGATGTGATGTAACCTCTATAGTCCTACAGGATGTGATGTAACCTCTATAGTCCTACAGGATGTGATGTAACCTCTATAGTCCTACAGGATGTGATGTAACCTCTATAGTCCTACAGGATGTGATGTAACCTCTATAGTCCTACAGGATGTGATGTAACCTCTATAGTCCTACATGATGTGATGTAATGAACCTCTATAGTCCTACAGGATGTGATGTAATAAACCTCTATAGTCCTACAGGATGTGATGTAACCTCTATAGTCCTACAGGATGTGATGTAACCTCTATAGTCCTTCAGGATGTGATGTAACCTCTATAGTCCTACAGGATGTAATGAACCTCTATAGTCCTACAGGATGTGATGTCACCTCTATAGTCCTACAGGATGTAATGAACCTCTATAGTCCTACAGGATGTGATGTCACCTCTATAGTCCTACAGGATGTGATGTAATGAACCTCTATAGTCCTACAGGATGTGATGTAACCTCTATAGTCCTACAGGATGTGATGTCACCTCTATAGTCCTACAGGATGTGATGTAACCTCTATAGTCCTACAGGATGTGATGTCACCTCTATAGTCCTACAGGATGTGATGTAATGTAACCTCTATAGTCCTACAGGATGTGATGTAATGAACCTCTATAGTCCTACAGGATGTGATGTAATGAACCTCTATAGTCCTACATGATGTGATGTCACCTCTATAGTCCTACAGGATGTGATGTAACCTCTATAGTCCTACAGGATGTGATGTAACCTCTATAGTCCTACAGGATGTGATGTCACCTCTATAGTCCTACAGGATGTGATGTAACCTCTATAGTCCTACAGGATGTGATGTAACCTCTATAGTCCTACAGGATGTGATGTAACCTCTATAGTCCTACATGATGTGATGTAATGAACCTCTATAGTCCTACAGGATGTGATGTAATGAACCTCTATAGTCCTACAGGATGTGATGTAACCTCTATAGTCCTACAGGATGTGATGTAACCTCTATAGTCCTACAGGATGTGATGTCACCTCTATAGTCCTACAGGATGTGATGTAACCTCTATAGTCCTACAGGATGTGATGTAACCTCTATAGTCCTACAGGATGTGATGTAATGAACCTCTATAGTCCTACAGGATGTAATGAACCTCTATAGTCCTACAGGATGTGATGTAACCTCTATAGTCCTACAGGATGTGATGTAACCTCTATAGTCCTACAGGATGTGATGTCACCTCTATAGTCCTACAGGATGTGATGTAATAAACCTCTATAGTCCTACAGGATGTGATGTCACCTCTATAGTTCTACAGGATGTGATGTAACCTCTATAGTCCTACAGGATGTGATGTAATGAACCTCTATAGTCCTACAGGATGTGATGTAACCTCTATAGTCCTACAGGATGTAATGAACCTCTATAGTCCTACAGGATGTGATGTCACCTCTATAGTCCTACAGGATGTAATGAACCTCTATAGTCCTACAGGATGTGATGTCACCTCTATAGTCCTACAGGATGTGATGTAATGAACCTCTATAGTCCTACAGGATGTGATGTAACCTCTATAGTCCTACAGGATGTGATGTCACCTCTATAGTCCTACAGGATGTGATGTAACCTCTATAGTCCTACAGGATGTGATGTCACCTCTATAGTCCTACAGGATGTGATGTAATGTAACCTCTATAGTCCTACAGGATGTGATGTAATGAACCTCTATAGTCCTACAGGATGTGATGTAATGAACCTCTATAGTCCTACAGGATGTGATGTCACCTCTATAGTCCTACAGGATGTGATGTAACCTCTATAGTCCTACATGATGTGATGTAATGAACCTCTATAGTCCTACAGGATGTGATGTAACCTCTATAGTCCTACATGATGTGATGTAATGAACCTCTATAGTCCTACAGGATGTGATGTAACCTCTATAGTCCTACAGGATGTGATGTAATGAACCTCTATAGTCCTACAGGATGTGATGTAACCTCTATAGTCCTACAGGATGTGATGTCACCTCTATAGTCCTACAGGATGTGATGTAACCTCTATAGTCCTACAGGATGTGATGTAACCTCTATAGTCCTACAGGATGTGATGTAACCTCTATAGTCCTACAGGATGTGATGTAACCTCTATAGTCCTACAGGATGTGATGTAACCTCTATAGTCCTACAGGATGTGATGTAACCTCTATAGTCCTACAGGATGTGATGTAACCTCTATAGTCCTACATGATGTGATGTAATGAACCTCTATAGTCCTACAGGATGTGATGTAATAAACCTCTATAGTCCTACAGGATGTGATGTAACCTCTATAGTCCTACAGGATGTGATGTAACCTCTATAGTCCTACAGGATGTGATGTCACCTCTATAGTCCTACAGGATGTGATGTAACCTCTATAGTCCTACAGGATGTGATGTAACCTCTATAGTCCTACAGGATGTGATGTAATGAACCTCTATAGTCCTACAGGATGTAATGAACCTCTATAGTCCTACAGGATGTGATGTAACCTCTATAGTCCTACAGGATGTGATGTAACCTCTATAGTCCTACAGGATGTGATGTCACCTCTATAGTCCTACAGGATGTGATGTAATAAACCTCTATAGTCCTACAGGATGTGATGTCACCTCTATAGTTCTACAGGATGTGATGTAACCTCTATAGTCCTACAGGATGTGATGTAATGAACCTCTATAGTCCTACAGGATGTGATGTAACCTCTATAGTCCTACAGGATGTAATGAACCTCTATAGTCCTACAGGATGTGATGTCACCTCTATAGTCCTACAGGATGTAATGAACCTCTATAGTCCTACAGGATGTGATGTCACCTCTATAGTCCTACAGGATGTGATGTAATGAACCTCTATAGTCCTACAGGATGTGATGTAACCTCTATAGTCCTACAGGATGTGATGTCACCTCTATAGTCCTACAGGGTGTGATGTAACCTCTATAGTCCTACAGGATGTGATGTCACCACTATAGTCCTACAGGATGTGATGTAATGTAACCTCTATAGTCCTACAGGATGTGATGTAATGAACCTCTATAGTCCTACAGGATGTGATGTAATGAACCTCTATAGTCCTACAGGATGTGATGTAACCTCTATAGTCCTACAGGATGTGATGTAACCTCTATAGTCCTACAGGATGTGATCTAACCTCTATAGTCCTACAGGATGTGATGTAATGAACCTCTATAGTCCTACATGATGTGATGTCACCTCTATAGTTCTACAGGATGTGATGTAACCTCTATAGTCCTACAGGATGTGATGTAACCTCTATAGTCCTACAGGATGTGATGTCACCTCTATAGTCCTACAGGATGTGATGTAATGAACCTCTATAGTCCTACAGGATGTGATGTAACCTCTATAGTCCTACAGGATGTGATGTAACCTCTATAGTCCTACAGGATGTGATGTAATGAACCTCTATAGTCCTACAGGATGTGATGTAATGAACCTCTATAGTCCTACAGGATGTAATGTAATGAACCTCTATAGTCCTACAGGATGTGATGTAATGAACATCTATAGTCCTACAGGATGTGATGTAACCTCTATAGTCCTACAGGATGTGATGTAATGAACCTCTATAGTCCTACAGGATGTGATGTAACCTCTATAGTCCTACAGGATGTGATGTAACCTCTATAGTCCTACAGGATGTGATGTAACCTCTATAGTCCTACATGATGTGATGTAACCTCTATAGTCCTACAGGATGTGATGTCACCTCTAAAGACCTACAGGATGTGATGTAACCTCTATAGTCCTACAGGATGTGATGTAACCTCTATAGTCCTACAGGATGTGATGTAACCTCTATAGTCCTACAGGATGTGATGTAATGAACCTCTATAGTCCTACAGGATGTGATGTAACCTCTATAGTCCTACAGGATGTGATGTAACCTCTATAGTCCTACAGGATGTGATGTAACCTCTATAGTCCTACAGGATGTGATGTAACTTCTATAGTCCTACAGGATGTGATGTAACCTCTATAGTCCTACAGGATGTGATGTAATGAACCTCTATAGTCCTACAGGATGTGATGTAATGAACCTCTATAGTCCTACAGGATGTGATGTCACCTCTATAGTCCTACAGGATGTGATGTAACCTCTATAGTCCTACAGGATGTGATGTAACCTCTATAGTCCTACAGGATGTGATGAACCTCTATAGTCCTACAGGATGTGATGTAATGAACCTCTATAGTCCTACAGGATGTGATGTCACCTCTATAGTCCTACAGGATGTGATATAATGAACCTCTATAGTCCTACAGGATGTGATGTAACCTCTATAGTCCTACAGGATGTGATGCAATGAACCTCTATAGTCCTACAGGATGTGATGTAACCTCTATAGTCCTACATGATGTGATGTAACCTCTATAGTCCTACAGGATGTGATGTCACCTCTATAGTCCTACAGGATGTGATGTAACCTCTATAGTCCTACATGATGTGATGTAACCTCTATAGTTCTACAGGATGTGATGTCACCTCTATAGTTCTACAGGATGTGATGTAACCTCTATAGTCCTACAGGATGTGATGTAACCTCTATAGTCCTACAGGATGTGATGTAACCTCTATAGTCCTACAGGATGTGATGTAACCTCTATAGTCCTACAGGATGTGATGTCACGTATATAGTCCTACAGGATGTGATGTAATGAACCTCTATAGTCCTACAGGATGTGATGTAACCTCTATCGTCCTACAGGATGTGATGTAATGAACCTCTATAGTCCTACAGGATGTGATGTAATGAACCTCTATAGTCCTACAGGATGTAATGTAATGAACCTCTATAGTCCTACAGGATGTGATGTAATGAACCTCTATAGTCCTACAGGATGTAATGTAATGAACCTCTATAGTCCTACAGGATGTGATGTAATGAACCTCTATAGTCCTACAGGATGTGATGTAACCTATATAGTCCTACAGGATGTGATGTAACCTCTATAGTCCTACAGGATCTGATGTATTGAACCTCTATAGTCCTACATGATGTGATGTAACCTCTATAGTCCTACAGGATGTGATGTAACCTCTATAGTCCTACAGGATCTGATGTAATGAACCTCTATAGTCCTACAGGATGTGATGTAACCTCTATAGTCCTACAGGATGTGATGTAATGAACCTCTATAGTCCTACAGGATGTGATGTAACCTCTATAGTCCTACAGGATGTGATGAACCTCTATAGTCCTACAGGATGTGATGTAATGAACCTCTATAGTCCTACAGGATGTGATGTAATGAACCTCTATAGTCCTACAGGATGTGATGTAATGAACCTCTATAGTCCTACAGGATGTGATGTAATGAACCTCTATAGTCCTACAGGATGTGATGTAATGAACCTCTATAGTCCTACAGGATGTGATGTAATGAACCTCTATAGTCCTACAGGATGTGATGTCACCTCTATAGTCCTACAGGATGTGATGTAACCTCTATAGTCCTACAGGATGTGATGTAACCTCTATAGTCCTACAGGATGTGATGTAACCTCTATAGTCCTACAGGATGTGATGTAACCTCTATAGTCCTACAGGATGTGATGTAACCTCTATAGTCCTACATGATGTGATGTAACCTCTATAGTCCTACAGGATGTGATGTAACCTCTATAGTCCTACAGGATGTGATGTAACCTCTATAGTCCTACAGGATGTGATGTAACATCTATAGTCCTACAGGATGTGATGTAACCTCTATAGTCCTACAGGATGTGATGTAACCTCTATAGTCCTACAGGATGTGATGTCACCTCTATAGTCCTACAGGATGTGATGTAACCTCTATAGTCCTACAGGATGTGATGTAACCTCTATAGTCCTACAGGATCTGATGTAATGAACCTCTATAGTCCTACAGGATGTGATGTAACCTCTATAGTCCTACAGGATGTGATGTAACCTCTATAGTCCTACAGGATCTGATGTAATGAACCTCTATAGTCCTACAGGATGTGATGTAACCTCTATAGTCCTACAGGATGTGATGAACCTCTATAGTCCTACAGGATGTGATGTAATGAACCTCTATAGTCCTACAGGATGTGATGTAATGAACCTCTATAGTCCTACAGGATGTGATGTAATGAACCTCTATAGTCCTACAGGATGTGATGTAACCTCTATAGTCCTACAGGATGTGATGTAATGAACCTCTATAGTCCTACAGGATGTGATGTAACCTCTATAGTCCTACAGGATGTGATGAACCTCTATAGTCCTACAGGATGTGATGTAATGAACCTCTATAGTCCTACATGATGTGATGTAATGAACCTCTATAGTCCTACAGGATGTGATGTAATGAACCTCTATAGTCCTACAGGATGTGATGTAATGAACCTCTATAGTCCTACAGGATGTGATGTAATGAACCTCTATAGTCCTACAGGATGTGATGTAATGAACCTCTATAGTCCTACAGGATGTGATGTCACCTCTATAGTCCTACAGGATGTGATGTAACCTCTATAGTCCTACAGGATGTGATGTAACCTCTATAGTCCTACAGGATGTGATGTAACCTCTATAGTCCTACAGGATGTGATGTAACCTCTATAGTCCTACAGGATGTGATGTAACCTCTATAGTCCTACATGATGTGATGTAACCTCTATAGTCCTACAGGATGTGATGTAACCTCTATAGTCCTACAGGATGTGATGTAACCTCTATAGTCCTACAGGATGTGATGTAACATCTATAGTCCTACAGGATGTGATGTAACCTCTATAGTCCTACAGGATGTGATGTAACCTCTATAGTCCTACAGGATGTGATGTCACCTCTATAGTCCTACAGGATGTGATGTAACCTCTATAGTCCTACAGGATGTGATGTAACCTCTATAGTCCTACAGGATCTGATGTAATGAACCTCTATAGTCCTACAGGATGTGATGTAACCTCTATAGTCCTACAGGATGTGATGTAACCTCTATAGTCCTACAGGATCTGATGTAATGAACCTCTATAGTCCTACAGGATGTGATGTAACCTCTATAGTCCTACAGGATGTGATGAACCTCTATAGTCCTACAGGATGTGATGTAATGAACCTCTATAGTCCTACAGGATGTGATGTAATGAACCTCTATAGTCCTACAGGATGTGATGTAATGAACCTCTATAGTCCTACAGGATGTGATGTAATGAACCTCTATAGTTCAAGTTCAAGTTCAAGTTCTTTAATAGTTGTCATACAGAAGTACAGAATACTTTCATACAAAATGCTTCTTACTGTTACGCTCCAGAGACTGTGCTAGACAAGATAGTATCAAATAACATAATAACATAATATAGCATGAATTTAGAAGAAGAAAATGAGGTCACAGTTGTTCGGTATAGACATATGTACAATGTTCTGAGTTACCATATAATATACAATACACAACTATGCAGTGTACTAGTGTACAGTACTATCTAGTGCAAAGCAGAAATGGGATGAGGTACAATTTTAGGTACAATTTACAGTAAGGTGTACGAGTTGTAGTGCAATCCTTCATCCATAAATATAAAGTGTGGGGAGTGGGTGCTACAGTGTGTTTGTTTAAAGTGGGTGTGTGCTATAAAGTGTGTGTAGTGGGTGCTACAGTGTGTTTGTTTAAAGTGAGTGTGTGCGTGTGGATGTGTGTGCTATGTGTGTTTGGTGGTTGTTGTTGTGTAGTGTTCATTCATTGTTCGTTTAGCAGCCTGATGGCCTGGGGATAGAAGCTACTTCTGAGTCTTTCTGTGCTCGCCTTGAGACTCCTGTATCGCTTGCCTGACGGCAGCAGTTCAAAGAGGCAGTTGTTCGGGTGGCTCGAGTCCTTAATAATTCTCTTAGCCTTCCCCTTGCAACGCTTGTAGTAAATGTTCTGGAGGGTGGGGAGCCCCCCTCCGATTGTGCGTTCGGCTGAACGTGTCACTCTTTGTAGTCTGCTTTGGTCTTTTGCAGTGCTATTCCCAAACCAGGAGGTGATGTTGCCGGTCAAGATGCTCTCTATTGTACATGAGTAGAAGTTCTTAAGGATCTTCTGGCTGACTTGGAACTTCCTTAGGCGCCTGAGGAAGTAGAGGCGTTGTCGTGCCTTCTTCACCACACTGTTAATGTGTATGGTCCATTTCAAGTCCTCGGATATGTGGGCTCCGAGGTACTTGAAGCTGTTGACTCTCTCAACCGGTGCCCCGTCGATGCTGAGGGGGCTGTAGTCCTTGACCCCCGACCTCCTGAAGTCCACAATCATCTCCTTTGTTTTGCTGACGTTCAGGGAGAGGCTGTTTTCCTGGCACCATCCCGCCAGGACCTTGACCTCTTCCAGGTAGGCCCTCTCGTCGTTGGCAGAGATCAGGCCCACCACCACTGTGTCGTCAGCAAATTTGACGATTGTATTGCTACTCCGCTGAGCCACACAGTCGTGTGTGT
Source organism: Notolepis coatsorum (assembly GCF_963971535.1). Taxonomy (NCBI): domain Eukaryota; kingdom Metazoa; phylum Chordata; class Actinopteri; order Aulopiformes; family Paralepididae; genus Notolepis; species Notolepis coatsorum. The sequence continues at coordinate 29,189,570 of NC_140170.1, forward strand.
ACAGGGAGTAGAGGAGGGGACTCAGAACACAGCCCTGGGGGGCCCCTATGTTGAGGGTGATGGATGAGGAGGTGCAGTTGCCTGCTCTCACCACCTGGGGTCTGCCAGTCAGGAAGTCCAAGACCCACTGGCAGAGGTCATAGCCCAAGCCCAGGTCCCTGAGCTTGGCTATGAGTATGGAGGGGACTATGGTATTGAATGCCGAGCTGTAGTCGATGAATAGCATTCTCACATAGTTCCCCTGCCTCTTGTCCAGGTGTGATGCTGCTGTGTGCAGCACATGGGATATGGCGTCCTCCGTGGACCTGTTGGGGCGGTATGCAAATTGCAGGGGGTCCATGTTGATGGGGAGGGAGGAGCAGATGTAGCCCTTTACTAGCTTCTCAAAGCACTTCATGGCTATGGAGGTGAGAGCTACAGGGCGGTAGTCGTTGAGGCAAGCAGGCTTGGATTTTTTGGGTACAGGGATAATAGTGGACTTCTTCAGGCAGGTGGGGATGACAGCCTGTTCTAAGGACAGGTTAAATATGTCAGTGAATACTGGGGCCAGTTGGTCGGCACAGACTTTTAGGACGCGGCCGGGGATGCCGTCCGGACCTGCTGCCTTCCTGATATTCACTTTTTTAAAGGTCCGCCTCACCTCATGCTCTGTTACCCTGAACACTGCGCCTCCATCAGCAGCCGACCCCCCCCCCCCCATTGCCGAGGCTTGTGAGCTGGTGTTGTTATTACCAGCATCAAACCTCGCATAGAAGGTATTGAGGTCGTTTGCTAAGGAGATGTCACTGTTCAGTTTGAGGGAGGCGCCTTTGTAGTCTGTCATCGTTTTGAGCCCCTGCCACATAGCTCTAGAGTCAGCTTGTTCAAACTGGAGTTCAATTTTATCCCTGTAGCGTCGTTTGGCCTCTGTCACTGTCCTCCTTACGTTGTGTTGCGCCACCTTGTGGTCGTTCATGTTGCCTGCCACTAGGCCGTCATTGTATGCTTTGGTGCGCTCTCTCAGAGCTTCACGGACGGATTTGTCTACCCAGGGTTTTTGATTTGGGTAAACTTTCATTTTGGTAGTGGGGATTGTTTCTTTCACCCTAGTACAGACATAGTCCAGCACTGTCTCCGTGTAGGCATTAATGTTATCTGTGTCGCGGAATACAATCCAGTCTGTGTTGTGAAACACTGACACTAGTGTATCCTCTGACGTCACATCCCATTTCTGCACCTCTCGCGAGACTACGGGAGTACTTTTAATTCTTTGTCTGTACTTTGGTGTAAGGAAAATGGATGCGTGATCTGACTTGCCAAAGCCACTATCAGAATGAGCCTTGTAGCCACCTTTAAATTGCGTGTAACAGTGATCTAGGATGTTACCGCCTCTGGTGTTGCAAGTCACATGCTGGTAGAAATCAGGCAATACCTTTCTCAGATTGGCGCTATTGAAATCTCCCAGTACTAAAATGGCGGCGTTAACGTTCGTCGCTTGTATATTGTTTACCTCGTCGTGTAGTCTGGAGAGCGCGGCGTTGTTGTTGGCTTGCGGTGGAATATACACTCCGACCAGGATGATCGCCGTTAACTCCCTCGGGAGGAAGAAAGGACGGCACTTGATGGTTATATATTCCAGTTCTGGGGAGCAGTGATTGGATAATTCCTTCACATTCGTTGGATCACTCCAATTTTTGTTAAACATGAAGGCAATACCTCCACCACGTTGTTTACCGGACTCTGATTGTGTCCGATCCTTCCTATGGATAAAGAAATGATCCGCTGGTTGAATCGCGTGATCTGGAACCTCCGGCGTGAGCCACGTTTCGGTGAAGCAGAGAACGTTGCAGTCCCTAACGTCTCTTTGGTATTGAGTCCTTGCTCGGATGTCATCCAGTTTATTGTCTATTGATTGTACATTGGCTAGCAATATACTGGGAAGTGGTGTACGGTGTCGTCTGGATCTCAGCCTACAGGATCTAGTCCTACAGGATGTGATGTAATGAACCTCTATAGTCCTACAGGATGTGATGTAATGAACCTCTATAGTCCTACAGGATGTGATGTCACCTCTATAGTCCTACAGGATGTGATGTAACCTCTATAGTCCTACAGGATGTGATGTAACCTCTATAGTCCTACAGGATGTGATGCAACCTCTATAGTCCTACAGGATGTGATGTAACCTCTATAGTCCTACAGGATGTGATGTAACCTCTATAGTCCTACATGATGTGATGTAACCTCTATAGTCCTACAGGATGTGATGTCACCTCTATAGTCCTACAGGATGTGATGTAATGTAACCTCTATAGTCCTACAGGATGTGATGTAATGAACCTCTATAGTCCTACAGGATGTGATGTAATGAACCTCTATAGTCCTACAGGATGTGATGTAACCTCTATAGTCCTACAGGATGTGATGTAACCTCTATAGTCCTACAGGATGTGATGTCATGAACCTCTATAGTCCTACAGGATGTGATGTAATGAACCTCTATAGTCCTACAGGATGTGATGTCACCTCTATAGTCCTACAGGATGTGATGTAACCTCTATAGTCCTATAGGATGTGATGTAACCTCTATAGTCCTACAGGATGTGATGTCACCTCTATAGTCCTACAGGATGTGATGTAATGAACCTCTATAGTCCTACAGGATGTGATGTCACCTCTATAGTCCTACAGGATGTGATGTAATGAACCTCTATAGTCCTACAGGATGTGATGTAACCTCTATAGTCCTACAGGATGTGATGTAACCTCTATAGTCCTACAGGATGTGATGTAACCTCTATAGTCCTACAGGATCTGATGTAATGAACCTCTATAGTCCTACAGGATGTGATGTAACCTCTATAGTCCTACAGGATGTGATGTAATGAACCTCTATAGTCCTACAGGATGTGATGTAACCTCTATAGTCCTACAGGATGTGATGAACCTCTATAGTCCTACAGGATGTGATGTAATGAACCTCTATAGTCCTACAGGATGTGATGTAATGAACCTCTATAGTCCTACAGGATGTGATGTAATGAACCTCTATAGTCCTACAGGATGTGATGTAATGAACCTCTATAGTCCTACAGGATGTGATGTAATGAACCTCTATAGTCCTACAGGATGTGATGTAATGAACCTCTATAGTCCTACAGGATGTGATGTCACCTCTATAGTCCTACAGGATGTGATGTAACCTCTATAGTCCTACAGGATGTGATGTAACCTCTATAGTCCTACAGGATGTGATGTAACCTCTATAGTCCTACAGGATGTGATGTAACCTCTATAGTCCTACAGGATGTGATGTAACCTCTATAGTCCTACATGATGTGATGTAACCTCTATAGTCCTACAGGATGTGATGTAACCTCTCTAGTCCTACAGGATGTGATGTAACCTCTATAGTCCTACAGGATGTGATGTAACATCTATAGTCCTACAGGATGTGATGTAACCTCTATAGTCCTACAGGATGTGATGTAACCTCTATAGTCCTACAGGATGTGATGTCACCTCTATAGTCCTACAGGATGTGATGTAACCTCTATAGTCCTACAGGATGTGATGTAACCTCTATAGTCCTACAGGATCTGATGTAATGAACCTCTATAGTCCTACAGGATGTTATGTAACCTCTATAGTCCTACAGGATGTGATGTAACCTCTATAGTCCTACAGGATCTGATGTAATGAACCTCTATAGTCCTACAGGATGTGATGTAACCTCTATAGTCCTACAGGATGTGATGAACCTCTATAGTCCTACAGGATGTGATGTAATGAACCTCTATAGTCCTACAGGATGTGATGTAATGAACCTCTATAGTCCTACAGGATGTGATGTAATGAACCTCTATAGTCCTACAGGATGTGATGTAATGAACCTCTATAGTCCTACAGGATGTGATGTAATGAACCTCTATAGTCCTACAGGATGTGATGTAATGAACCTCTATAGTCCTACAGGATGTGATGTCACCTCTATAGTCCTACAGGATGTGATGTAACCTCTATAGTCCTACAGGATGTGATGTAACCTCTATAGTCCTACAGGATGTGATGCAACCTCTATAGTCCTACAGGATGTGATGTAACCTCTATAGTCCTACAGGATGTGATGTAACCTCTATAGTCCTACATGATGTGATGTAACCTCTATAGTCCTACAGGATGTGATGTAACCTCTATAGTCCTACAGGATGTGATGTAACCTCTATAGTCCTACAGGATGTGATGTAACATCTATAGTCCTACAGGATGTGATGTAACCTCTATAGTCCTACAGGATGTGATGTACCCTCTATAGTCCTACAGGATGTGATGTCACCTCTATAGTCCTACAGGATGTGATGTAACCTCTATAGTCCTACAGGATGTGATGTCATGAACCTCTATAGTCCTACAGGATGTGATGTAACCTCTATAGTCCTACAGGATGTGATGTCACCTCTATAGTCCTACAGGATGTGATGTAACCTCTATAGTCCTATAGGATGTGATGTAACCTCTATAGTCCTACAGGATGTGATGTCACCTCTATAGTCCTACAGGATGTGATGTAATGAACCTCTATAGTCCTACAGGATGTGATGTCACCTCTATAGTCCTACAGGATGTGATGTAATGAACCTCTATAGTCCTACAGGATGTGATGTAACCTCTATAGTCCTACATGATGTGATGTCACCTCTATAGTCCTACAGGATGTGATGTAACCTCTATAGTCCTACAGGATGTGATGTAACCTCTATAGTCCTACAGGATGTGATGTAACCTCTATAGTCCTACAGGATGTGATGTAACCTCTATAGTCCTACAGGATGTGATGTGTACAACAGTATCCAAAGGTACCTTGCTTGAAGAAATGTCCTTTTATTTACATTTAGTCATTTAGCTGAACGCTTTTATCCAAAGCGACTTACAAGTTCTGTACGACAAGCCATCAGGAAGGGCACAACTCTATCAGCTGAGTAACAATGTTCATCAAAGTGTTGAGTGCTACAGTGTAGGTTAGTTTATTAGGACAAGTGCATGACAGTACGGTTAGTTAGGGTTAGATCTTTTATTTTTTTTATATCATTTCAGATAATGGTTGAAGAAGTGAGTCTTTAGTCGACGGCGAAAGATTGGACGTGTTTCGGCTGTCCTAACTGGGGTGGGTAGTTCATTCCACCATTGTGAGGCAAGGACTGAGAATAGGTGGCTTCTCTTTGATGACCCTCCCGGAGCTCAGATAGGAGTAGGTTCGTTACGACAGAAAGGAGCAGATATTAACATTCAGAGACAGAATGTTGTCACAGCAAGAACAGATGGACTCAGACCACAGGATGTGATGTCACCTCTATAGTCCTACAGGATGTGATGTAACCTCTATAGTCCTACAGGATGTGATGTAACCTCTATAGTCCTACAGGATGTGATGTAACATCTATAGTCCTACAGGATGTGATGTAATGAACCTCTATAGTCCTACAGGATGTGATGTAACCTCTATAGTCCTACAGGATGTGATGTAACATCTATAGTCCTACAGGATGTGATGTAATTAACCTCTATAGTCCTACAGGATGTGATGTAACCTCTATAGTCCTACAGGATGTGATGTAACCTCTATAGTCCTACAGGATGTGATGTAACCTCTATAGTCCTACAGGATGTGATGTCACCTCTATAGTCCTACATGATGTGATGTAACCTCTATAGTCCTACAGGATGTGATGTAACCTCTATAGTCCTACAGGATGTGATGTAACCTCTATAGTCCTACAGGATGTGATGTAACCTCTATAGTCCTACAGGATGTGATGTAATGAACCTCTATAGTCCTACAGGATGTGATGTAACCTCTATAGTCCTACAGGATGTGATGTAATGAACCTCTATAGTCCTACAGGATGTGATGTAACCTCTATAGTCCTACAGGATGTGATGTGATGAACCTCTATAGTCCTACAGGATGTGATGTAACCTCTATAGTCCTACAGGATGTGATGAACCTCTATAGTCCTACAGGATGTGATGTAACCTCTATAGTCCTACAGGATGTGATGTAACCTCTATAGTCCTACAGGATGTGATGTAATGAACCTCTATAGTCCTACATGATGTGATGTAACCTCTATAGTCCTACAGGATGTGATGTAATGAACCTCTATAGTCCTACAGGATGTGATGTAATGAACCTCTATAGTCCTACAGGATGTGATGTAACCTCTATAGTCCTACAGGATGTGATGTAACCTCTATAGTCCTACAGGATGTGATGTAATGAACCTCTATAGTCCTACAGGATGTGATGTAACATCTATAGTCCTACAGGATGTGATGTAACCTCTATAGTCCTACAGTATGTGATGTAACCTCTATAGTCCTACAGGATGTGATGTAACCTCTATAGTCCTACAGGATGTGATGTAACCTCTATAGTCCTACAGGATGTGATGTAACCTCTATAGTCCTACAGGATGTGATGTAATGAACCTCTATAGTCCTACATGATGTGATGTAACCTCTATAGTCCTACAGGATGTTATGTAATGAACCTCTATAGTCCTACAGGATGTGATGTAGTGAATCTCGATAGTCCTACAGGATGTGATGTAACCTCTATAGTCCTACAGGATGTGATGTAATGAACCTCTATAGTCCTACAGGATGTGATGTAATGAACCTCTATAGTCCTACAGGATGTGATGTAACCTCTATAGTCCTACATGATGTGATGTAACCTCTATAGTCCTACAGGATGTGATGTAACCTCTATAGTCCTACAGGATGTGATGTAATGAACCTCTATAGTCCTACAGGATGTGATGTAACCTCTATAGTCCTACAGGATGTGATGTAATGAACCTCTATAGTCCTACAGGATGTGATGTAACCTCTATAGTCCTACATGATGTGATGTCACCTCTATAGTCCTACAGGATGTGATGTAACCTCTATAGTCCTACAGGATGTGATGTAACCTCTATAGTCCTACAGGATGTGATGTAACCTCTATAGTCCTACAGGATGTGATGTGATGTAACCTCTATAGTCCTACAGGATGTGATGTAACCTCTATAGTCCTACATGATGTGATGTAACCTCTATAGTCCTACAGGATGTGATGTCACCTCTATAGTCCTACAGGATGTGATGTAACCTCTATAGTCCTACAGGATGTGATGTAACCTCTATAGTCCTACATGATGTGATGTAATGAACCTCTATAGTCCTACAGGATGTGATGTAATGAACCTCTATAGTCCTACAGGATGTGATGTAACCTCTATAGTCCTACAGGATGTGATGTAACCTCTATAGTCCTACAGGATGTGATGTCACCTCTATAGTCCTACAGGATGTGATGTAACCTCTATAGTCCTACAGGATGTGATGTAACCTCTATAGTCCTACAGGATGTGATGTAATGAACCTCTATAGTCCTACAGGATGTAATGAACCTCTATAGTCCTACAGGATGTGATGTAACCTCTATAGTCCTACAGGATGTGATGTAACCTCTATAGTCCTACAGGATGTGATGTCACCTCTATAGTCCTACAGGATGTGATGTAATAAACCTCTATAGTCCTACAGGATGTGATGTCACCTCTATAGTTCTACAGGATGTGATGTAACCTCTATAGTCCTACATGATGTGATGTAATGAACCTCTATAGTCCTACAGGATGTGATGTCACCTCTATAGTTCTACAGGATGTGATGTAACCTCTATAGTCCTACATGATGTGATGTAACCTCTATAGTCCTACAGGATGTGATGTCACCTCTATAGTTCTACAGGATGTGATGTAACCTCTATAGTTCTACATGATGTGATGTAACCTCTATAGTCCTACAGGATGTGATGTAACCTCTATAGTCCTACAGGATGTGATGTAACCTCTATAGTCCTACAGGATGTAATGAACCTCTATAGTCCTACAGGATGTGATGTCACCTCTATAGTCCTACAGGATGTAATGAACCTCTATAGTCCTACAGGATGTGATGTCACCTCTATAGTCCTACAGGATGTAATGAACCTCTATAGTCCTACAGGATGTGATGTCACCTCTATAGTCCTACAGGATGTGATGTAATGAACCTCTATAGTCCTACAGGATGTGATGTAACCTCTATAGTCCTACAGGATGTGATGTCACCTCTATAGTCCTACAGGATGTGATGTCACCTCTATAGTCCTACAGGATGTGATGTAACCTCTATAGTCCTACAGGATGTGATGTAACCTCTATAGTCCTACAGGATGTGATGTAATGAACCTCTATAGTCCTACAGGATGTGATGTAACCTCTATAGTCCTACAGGATGTGATGTCACCTCTATAGTCCTACAGGATGTGATGTAACCTCTATAGTCCTACAGGATGTGATGTAACCTCTATAGTCCTACAGGATGTGGTGTAACCTCTATAGTCCTACAGGATGTGATGTAACCTCTATAGTCCTACAGGATGTGATGTAACCTCTATAGTCCTACATGATGTGATGTAATGAACCTCTATAGTCCTACAGGATGTGATGTAATGAACCTCTATAGTCCTACAGGATGTGATGTAACCTCTATAGTCCTACAGGATGTGATGTAACCTCTATAGTCCTACAGGATGTGATGTCACCTCTATAGTCCTACAGGATGTGATGTAACCTCTATAGTCCTACAGGATGTGATGTAACCTCTATAGTCCTACAGGATGTGATGTAATGAACCTCTATAGTCCTACAGGATGTAATGAACCTCTATAGTAAAATACAGTGCCATCCATACAGAATGAAATCACCACTGATGGCAAAGTAATGTTTATTTCCAGTTTTTGGGTAAATCTTTGCAAGTTGGTGTATTTTGAACAAGGACATTGTTAAAGGCCTGGGAGCAGCACATGGTGGTTTGAAACATAGTAGTATCTCATTAAGCCTTTTTCGTTGTCTACTTGTGACCGGCTGGAGCAAAGATGACTATGACGATCAAAAAACTGGCAGAGGAATTTGAAGAATTTAAAAAATCACTAAATTTTATGACTGAGGAGATCAGCAAAGTGGTAAAACAACAAGGTGACATCATGAAACTAATGAAGGAGGTTCGTGAGTTGAAGGCCACAATCAACCAAAGGGACCAGAAGATCGAACTGATGGAACAAAGGATTGACGACTTGGAGCAGTACTCTCGTGCTGATGACCTTATCATCACTGGGCTGGAAATCAAACATCGCAGCTATGCCAGAGCAACAGCCGGTGACCGACAAGGTGAGGATGCACCACCTGAGGAACTGTATACAGTAGAGCAGCAAGTGGTTCAATACATGAGAAGTAAGAACATTCCCTTAGAGAGCCAGCACATCTCGGCTTGTCACATTCTCCCAAGCAAGGACAAAAAAAACACCAAGACCACGATTGTTGTCAAGCTTGCAAATCGAAAGCATAAGGTTGAAGTGTTGAGACAATCCAAAAACCTTAGAGATACTGGAGTGTATATAAACGAGCACCTAACAAAGAAGAATTCTGAAATAGCTTGGTATGGCCGTGCCCTCAGAAAGCAAAACAAGATCCAAGCAACCTGGTCAAGAAATGGAAAAGTATTTATAAAGTTAAACGGACCACCAGAGCAGGCCAGGGTGGTTGCGGTACGAAATCTGAATGATCTGGAGCAATACAAGTGACAATGCCTAAATATATTTTTTTGGGACCGATGACTTGGATTTCATTCATGCTGTTTACCTTATTGACTGAGTTTTTTTCTGGTAGGCCTGTATGGCCAAGATGTTTTCTGTCTGGACATGTGGAAGATATGTTTCTTTTATGTTTTTTTTTGTTCTTTGTTTTTTTTGGCTTTTTCATTTTCAACTTTATGGCATTCTTTGGTTGGCATAGAACCTATGGTCTGAAAGAGATATCATGGATTATTTTTTATCTATACTGTCTATTGGGATTCCATTTTCTTTTTTTGGACTGGGATTCTGTTTCCTACCGCATGTTGAATGCATGGATACTGCAGACTGAAAGAGAGAACTTGAATTACTTTTTGCTCGACTATGGACATGGACTATTGTTTTCAATTTTGGATCTGGGTGTGTATATGTTTTCCACGGACAGTTATGGCATGGACTACTTTTGTGGAGAGGCATTGTGGACAACTACAGCATGGACTATGGAGATGTGTCTTGGGCAGCCAAGGGCTCATGTTGGCCAGCTGTATGGTATGGTCAACTTGGGTGGAATTGTATTTGGAGATACATACATGGGTGACTTTAAAGAAGTAGGCTCACTGGAGCCCGGAAATCAAGTACATAACCACAATGTCGGATACGGAAGAAATATATGATTTTGAATATGATGTTGATCCTGAGACTCATGTGTTTAATGCAATTAATAATACCTGTAAATATTATACAGATGAACAGCTTAATGACATTGTTAAACCAGAAAATAGGTTTTCGTTGATACACCTAAATTGTAGAAGCCTTTATGCGAATTTCACCAAGATTAATGAATACTTAAAAACATTTAATAATAGATTTTCAGTTATAGCATTATCTGAAACGTGGTTAAAGCAGGAGAATTGTGCTGATTTTCACTTGGAGGGTTATGAGCTGTATCACCTGGATAGAAACAACAAAAGGGGAGGGGGCGTGGCCCTGTATGTGGACAGTGACTTGAAATGTAAACAAGTGCAAAGTATAGTAATCGATGACTTAATGGAAGGTATAACTGTGGCAATTGAAATGGATAAGGTGAAGAATATTGTTGTTACTTGTGTATACAGAACACCAGGGTCAAGCATAGAATAATTTAAAGACAGTTTGGAAGAGTTATTGAATGGGTTAAATGAGAGCAAAACATGTCTGATTTGTGGAGACTTTAACATTGATCTCTTAAAGCAATCTAATCACTGCACGTCAGATTTTGTGGATACTCTATATGGCAGAGGGTTCTACCCACTGATCACAAAACCCAGTAGAGTAACCTCAACTTGTGCTACATTAATTGACAATATTTTTATAAACACTTTGGAGAACAATATTAAAAGCGGACTTGTGATAAATGATATTAGTGACCACTTACCTATATTTGTAATATATGACTGTCAAATTAAGACAAAGAAGGAAGAAAACTCCCTTAGATACACAAGGGTAAGAACTGATGACACAATAGCCAAGTTCAGGAATGATCTGGTTAATGAGGAGTGGAAAGGGGTTTATGTGGAAGAAGTAAATGCTGCGTATGAGGCATTTTTGGACATTTACTTGTCGCTGTATGAAGAACACTGTCCAATGGTAGTACGGAAGCAAAAATGTAATTATAAAATAAAACCCTGGATGACAAAGGGCTTACAAAATGCAAGTAAAAAGAAAAACAAACTCTATAGAGATTTTATCAAATTAAGAACAAAAAAGGCTGAAAATCAATATAAAGCTTACAAAAATAAATTAACTACTATAATTAGAAATGCAAAGAAAGAACACTATAATAATGTCTTAAAGGAAAATATAAATAATATCAAAGAAACTTGGAAGATTTTACGAAATGTCATTGGAAGCAAAGCTGTATCTGCAGATTTACCCAATTACTTCATTAATGACAACAATACGGTTATTAAAAACGTGAATGAAGTGGTAAATGAATTTAATTCATTTTTTGTAAATGTAGGCCCAAACCTTGCTAAGAATATCCAAAGTCATAATGAAGGGAAAGCAAATAAAGACTGGACAGGGGAAAGTAAAGTGTTGCAGTCTATGTTTCTAGGACATGTGAGTGAAAGACAAATTATAGAAATAGCATTAAATTCAAAAAATAAGACATCAACTGACAGTGATGGAATTGACATGATAATTGTGAAGAAGACCATTGATTGTATAATTAACCCCCTGTGTCATATTTTTAATCTTTCCTTTCAAACAGGCACCTTTCCAGACAGAATGAAAATAGCAAAGGTTATTCCTCTATTTAAATCTGGGGACAAACACAGCTTTACCAACTACAGACCAGTGTCTTTGCTTTCACAATTTTCCAAGATTCTTGAAAAAGTGTTTGCTCATAAATTAGATAGTTTTATTGAAAAGAATAACCTGCTGAGTGAGAGTCAGTATGGATTCAGGGCAAATCGATCAACAGCCTTAGCCTTAATGAATATATATGAAGAAATAACCACAGCAGTAGATGAGAGGAATTACACAATAGGGGTGTTTATTGACTTAAAAAAAGCATTTGATACGATAGATCATCACATTTTAATTTCTAAATTACAAACATACGGTGTGAGAGGGGTGGCGATGAACTGGTTAAGTAGCTATCTTGAAAATAGACAACAATATGTACAACTCTCTGGTTACACATCTGAATGTATGAATATTGAATGTGGTGTCCCTCAAGGTTCGGTCCTGGGGCCCAAACTTTTTATTTTATATATTAATGATATATGCGAAGTGTCAAACATATTGAAATTTGTTTTATTTGCTGACGATACAAATTTCTTCAGTTCAGGAAAATACCTTAAAAAATTAGCAGATGATATTGTAAATGAAATGTGTAAACTTAAGATATGGTTTGATAACAATAAGCTATCCCTAAATTTGGAAAAAACGAAATTTATGATATTTACTAATCGAAAGAAGGACAATGTGGCATTATGTATTGACGGAGTTAATATTGAAAGAGTATCCGAGTTAAAATTTTTGGGTGTTATGTTGGATGAGAAATTGACATGGAAGCCACATATAATGTACATAAAAAATAAGGTAGCCAAGAGTGTTTTTGTTTTGAACAAGGCAAAGAATGTGCTTGATTATAATTCTATGCGAATATTATATTGTTCACTCATCCTACCATATTTGAGTTACTGTGTGGAAGTGTGGGGTAACACGTATGAAAGCAACATAAAGCCATTATTTATATTACAGAAGAGAGCAGTAAGAATAGTTCACAATGTAGATTCAAGAGAACATACCAACGAATTATTTATTAAATCCAGACTATTGAAACTTAAAGAGTTAGCAGAAATACAGACTTTATTAGTTTTGTTTAGAGCAAAATGCAGAGTATTACCAGCAAATATACAGAGGTTGTTCGTTCCCTGTCCAGATGACAGCAGAAGGAAATTAAATTTTAAACACCAATTTGCACGAACAACCTTAAAACAAAGGTGCACCTCAGTTATAGGTATCAAACTATGGAACTCTTTGCAGAACGATGAAAAGAGTTCCAATAATATATTTCACTTCAAAAGGTTGTGCAAAGAAAAGATACATAGACAGTATAGCACAGTTTAGTATAATATTGCAGTTTAGCGTGTCAGGACGTAGCATAGAGTTGTAGTGTAGGCCAGTATGAGTATAGTAATATAGTATATAGCAGCGTAACATAGAATAATAATATATTAAAATATTGTATAATACTGTACCAATATGGTGTAGAATAAATAGTATGATTTAGTTATATTATAATAAAATAGAAATTAGATAGTATATAGAAGTATAATACATTATATAAGTGTGTGTGTGTGGGGGTGTGTGTGTGTAAATGAATTAACCTAAATATGTAGTTTGACTGATAGATAGACAAAATGGGTTTATTTATGTTGATTTAATTTGGTTGTGTTGATGTTAAATTTTTATTTATTTTTTGCAAAATGGGTATATTCTGTTTGGTTTTACACAATATGTCTATCGGTGTGTTGTACGTGTGTAGGGGCAGGTATATATAAGATTTTTTCTTCTTCCTGTTCCTTTCGGCCATGGTATTTTTTGTGAATTATGTGAATATGTACTGTTGGACTGTGGTGATTCCATGTACGGATAAATAAAATGATGATGATGATGATGATGATGATGTAACCTCTATAGTCCTACAGGATGTGATGTAACCTCTATAGTCCTACATGATGTGATGTCACCTCTATAGTCCTACAGGATGTGATGTAATAAACCTCTATAGTCCTACAGGATGTCATGTCACCTCTATAGTTCTACAGGATGTGATGTAATGAACCTCTATAGTCCTACAGGATGTGATGTAATGAACATCTATAGTCCTACAGGATGTGATGTAACCTCTATAGTCCTACAGGATGTGATGTAACCTCTATAGTCCTACAGGATGTGATGTAATGAACCTCTATAGTCCTACAGGATGTGATGTCACCTCTATAGTCCTGCAGGATGTGATGTAACTTCTATAGACCTACAGGATGTGATGTAACCTCTATAGTCCTACAGGATGTGATGAACCTCTATAGTCCTACAGGATGTGATGTAATGAACCTCTATAGTCCTACAGGATGTGATGTCACCTCTATAGTCCTACAGGATGTGATGTAACCTCTATAGTCCTACAGGATGTGATGTAACCTCTATAGTCCTACAGGATGTGATGAACCTCTATAGTCCTACAGGATGTGATGTAATGAACCTCTATAGTCCTACAGGATGTGATGTCACCTCTATAGTCCTACAGGATGTGATATAATGAACCTCTATAGTCCTACAGGATGTGATGTAACCTCTATAGTCCTACAGGATGTGATGCAATGAACCTCTATAGTCCTACAGGATGTGATGTAACCTCTATAGTCCTACATGATGTGATGTAACCTCTATAGTCCTACAGGATGTGATGTCACCTCTATAGTCCTACAGGATGTGATGTAACCTCTATAGTCCTACATGATGTGATGTAACCTCTATAGTCCTACAGGATGTGATGTCACCTCTATAGTTCTACAGGATGTGATGTAACCTCTATAGTCCTACAGGATGTGATGTAACCTCTATAGTCCTACAGGATGTGATGTAACCTCTATAGTCCTACAGGATGTGATGTCACGTATATAGTCCTACAGGATGTGATGTAATGAACCTCTATAAACCTACAGGATGTGATGTAACCTCTATCGTCCTACAGGATGTGATGTAATGAACCTCTATAGTCCTACAGGATGTGATGTAATGAACCTCTATAGTCCTACAGGATGTAATGTAATGAACCTCTATAGTCCTACATGATGTGATGTAATGAACCTCTATAGTCCTACAGGATGTAATGTAATGAACCTCTATAGTCCTACAGGTTGTGATGTAATGAACCTCTATAGTCCTACAGGATGTGATGTAACCTCTATAGTCCTACAGGATGTGATGTAACCTCTATAGTCCTACAGGATCTGATGTAATGAACCTCTATAGTCCTACAGGATGTGATGTAACCTCTATAGTCCTACAGGATGTGATGTAACCTCTATAGTCCTACAGGATCTGATGTAATGAACCTCTATAGTCCTACAGGATGTGATGTAACCTCTATAGTCCTACAGGATGTGATGTAATGCACCTCTATAGTCCTACAGGATGTGATGTAACCTCTATAGTCCTACAGGATGTGATGAACCTCTATAGTCCTACAGGATGTGATGTAATGAACCTCTATAGTCCTACAGGATGTGATGTAATGAACCTCTATAGTCCTACAGGATGTGATGTAATGAACCTCTATAGTCCTACAGGATGTGATGTAATGAACCTCTATAGTCCTACAGGATGTGATGTAATGAACCTCTATAGTCCTACAGGATGTGATGTAATGAACCTCTATAGTCCTACAGGATGTGATGTCACCTCTATAGTCCTACAGGATGTGATGTAACCTCTATAGTCCTACAGGATGTGATGTAACCTCTATAGTCCTACAGGATGTGATGTAACCTCTATAGTCCTACAGGATGTGATGTAACCTCTATAGTCCTACAGGATGTGATGTAACCTCTATAGTCCTACATGATGTGATGTAACCTCTATAGTCCTACAGGATGTGATGTAACCTCTATAGTCCTACAGGATGTGATGTAACCTCTATAGTCCTACAGGATGTGATGTAACATCTATAGTCCTACAGGATGTGATGTAACCTCTATAGTCCTACAGGATGTGATGTAACCTCTATAGTCCTACAGGATGTGATGTCACCTCTATAGTCCTACAGGATGTGATGTAACCTCTATAGTCCTACAGGATGTGATGTCATGAACCTCTATAGTCCTACAGGATGTGGTGTAACCTCTATAGTCCTACAGGATGTGATGTCACCTCTATAGTCCTACAGGATGTGATGTAACCTCTATAGTCCTACAGGATGTGATGTCACCTCTATAGTCCTACAGGATGTGATGTAATGAACCTCTATAGTCCTACAGGATGTGATGTCACCTCTATAGTCCTACAGGATGTGATGTAATGAACCTCTATAGTCCTACAGGATGTGATGTAACCTCTATAGTCCTACATGATGTGATGTCACCTCTATAGTCCTACAGGATGTGATGTAACCTCTATAGTCCTACAGGATGTGATGTAACCTCTATAGTCCTACAGGATGTGATGTCACCTCTATAGTCCTACAGGATGTGATGTAATGAACCTCTATAGTCCTACAGGATGTGATGTCACCTCTATAGTCCTACAGGATGTGATGTAATGAACCTCTATAGTCCTACAGGATGTGATGTAACCTCTATAGTCCTACATGATGTGATGTCACCTCTATAGTCCTACAGGATGTGATGTAACCTCTATAGTCCTACAGGATGTGATGTAACCTCTATAGTCCTACAGGATGTGATGTAACCTCTATAGTCCTACAGGATGTGATGTCATGAACCTCTATAGTCCTACAGGATGTGGTGTAACCTCTATAGTCCTACAGGATGTGATGTCACCTCTATAGTCCTACAGGATGTGATGTAACCTCTATAGTCCTACAGGATGTGATGTCACCTCTATAGTCCTACAGGATGTGATGTAATGAACCTCTATAGTCCTACAGGATGTGATGTCACCTCTATAGTCCTACAGGATGTGATGTAATGAACCTCTATAGTCCTACAGGATGTGATGTAACCTCTATAGTCCTACATGATGTGATGTCACC
Organism: Notolepis coatsorum; assembly: GCF_963971535.1. Lineage (NCBI taxonomy): Eukaryota > Metazoa > Chordata > Actinopteri > Aulopiformes > Paralepididae > Notolepis > Notolepis coatsorum. Next base: position 29,206,480 of record NC_140170.1, read on the forward strand.
TCTATAGTCCTACAGGATGTGATGTAACCTCTATAGTCCTACAGGATGTGATGTAACCTCTATAGTCCTACAGGATGTGATGTAACCTCTATAGTCCTACAGGATGTGATGTAACCTCTATAGTCCTACAGGATGTGATGTGTACAACAGTATCCAAAGGTACCTTGCTTGAAGAAATGTCCTTTTATTTACATTTAGTCATTTAGCTGAACGCTTTTATCCAAAGCGACTTACAAGTTCTGTACGACAAGCCATCAGGAAGGGCACAACTCTATCAGCTGAATAACAATGTTCATCAAAGTGTTGAGTGCTACAGTGTAGGTTAGTTTATTAGGACAAGTGCATGACAGTACGGTTAGTTAGGGTTAGATCTTTTAATTTTTTTTATATCATTTCAGATAATGGTTGAAGAAGTGAGTCTTTAGTCGACGGCGAAAGATTGGACGTGTTTCGGCTGTCCTAACTGGGGTGGGTAGTTCATTCCACCATTGTGAGGCAAGGACTGAGAATAGGTGGCTTCTCTTTGATGACCCTCCCGGAGCTCAGATAGGAGTAGGTCTGAGGCGGCCAGAAGATGCAGAGCGTAGGGGTCTTGAGGGTGTGTAGTTAGACACCATTGACCGGAGGTTGGCGGGAGCGGTTCCCTTTGCCGCACGGTATGCTAGGTCGAGGGCCTTCAAGCGGATTCGGGCAGCAATGGAGAGCCAGTGCAGGTCCCTAAGAAGTGGGGTGACATGGGCAGACTTCGGTAGGTTTGAGATCAGGCGGGCCGCTGCGTTCTGAATGAGTTGAAGAGGCTTGGTGGCAGTGGCCGGGAGGCCAGCGAGCAGTGCGTTGCAGTAGTCGAGGCGGGAGATGACTGTTGATTGGACGAGGAGTTGGGTGGCTTCTTTTGTCAGGAAGGGGCGTATCCTTCTTTTATCTCACAGCGCGTACATAGCTGAGAGAAACAGTTTTCTCCTTGTGTGCACCGTGGGCTTGGACTACTCTGCAGGAGGAGCTGAGTGCATCTCACACCTCTGGGTGATATTATACGTTTTATATACTGTAACTGAGGCGTGTACATGTTTCCAGCAGAATGGACCAATAGCGTCCAGCCGCAGCTCCGGAGCGACCCCCTCACTAGACGCTCTGGCAGCCACAGAGAGCGCGCGCTGATTGGCGGAGAGTACTTGAAGTTTCTCTTAAGGGTTAGGTTTAGGCCCTCATCTAAGAGTGGTTAAGGTTAGAGTGACAGTCAGGGCTGGTGATCCTTCCTGTAACAAAGCAACATAGGCCCTCAACCATAGAGGTTAGGGTTAGGGTTAGGGTTGGGGAAGTATTTTACTGTACCCATTCTGCAATCTGTTAATAAAGTTTTCAATCAATCAATTCCTGGCCGCGACCCTCTCTCCAACCGCACGTCTCAACCGAGCTTGGTCAAGGGGGAGGGGCTAGGCCCAATGTGGAGTGACGTCCCCTCTCCGCCAATCAGCGCGCGCTCTCTGTGGTAGAGACACTTCCATACTCTCCGCCAATCAGCGCTAACTTCCGTACTCTCCGCCAATCAGCGCGCGCTCTCTGTGGTAGAGACACTTCCATACTCTCCGCCAATCAGCGCTAACTTCCGTACTCTCCGCCAATCAGCGCTAACTTCCGTACTCTCCGCCAATCAGCGCTAACTTCCGTACTCTCCGCCAATCAATGCTAACTTCCGTACTCTCCGCCAATCAGCGCATGCTCTCTGTGGCTGCCACGGCGTCTAGTGAGGGGATCGCTCCGCAGCTGCAGCTGGACGCTACTCGAATGAACAGCTGTCTCTGTGTGTCTGATGTATTCCTGCCGCCACGCTGCCTGGTGTCTCTTCGGTTAAACGGTTAAATAAACAAATGCTATTGATTGATTGATTGAAAAGTGTATTAACAGATTGCAGAATGGGTACAGTACAGTACAGCTCAATACATACAATTGTTAAGGGGATGCAGACCAGAGAAAGACTTTCGTCTTGTTTACATCAGGGTCCCCCATTTTCAATTCATCATAACATATATGACATACATGACATACAGATAGACAGTACTGCTACATCTATACATTTATGACATATCAGATTTGCAAATACAGTACTGTTCGTGATACAAAAGTGTCCAGAAAAGGAGTGTATATACATTTGGCGTAGAAACTGTACATTGGAGGAGGTTGGTTGGGTGGGGTGGGGTTGGGTGAGGGCTGTACATTGGAGGTGGGGGGGGGGGGGTTGGGTAGGGGACACACACACATTTTACACTGTACATTGGAATATTGACAAAGCCTTACTTGGTCATTTTCTGTACAACTAGGTTAGGACATTTGTAGGGGCCAGTTTCGAATTGCAGTCTCACGTAGGTGTTTTTTGAGAGTGTTTTTGAAAGTGGGTAGTGATTCACATTCCTTTACAGCTTTAGGTAGGGTGTTCCACATTGATGTGGCATAATTGCGAAACGTGTTTAGTCCCTTGTTTGAGCCGAATCTGGGTTTTACATGATTTGTGGAGCTCCCTCTGGTGTTGTGATCGTGGTATTCACTGACCTTTGGGAAGTATTTTGACATGTACATGGGTACCTTGGTCGCGTAGTGTATCTTGTAGACCAGGCCCATTGCAAGTTGCTGTGTGTTTGGTTGTGTGTGTGTGTGTGTGTGTGTGTGTGTGTGTGTGTGTGTGTGTGTGTGTGTGTGTGTGTGTGTGTGTGTGTGTGTGTGTGTGTGTGTGTGTGTGTGTGTGTGTGTGTGTGCGTGCGTGCGTGTGCGTGCGTGCGTGTGCGTGTGTGTGTGTGCGTGTGTGTGTGCATGTGTGTGTGTGTGTGATTTTAACTCTTTAGGGTTGCACTTAACCTTTAACCCTAACCCTTTAACCGCCCAAGGAGTAAGCCTTAAAGTTGTCATTTCTTTATTGATTGATTGATTTGATTGATTGAAGTTTATTTCAAATACGCAACATAACAAACAAACATCAAGTACATAGCCGTTCAAATAATAAATGTATATAAAACATGTAAAATAACAAAGAACAAACAACATTTCTTTTTGTTTGTTGTCATTTACATATTAGAAAAGGAGTGGGAAGAAGCATACACGTATAGTTATAATTCTACAAAAACAAAACAATGATTTGTTTAAACATTAATTCAATCTTTATTTAATCTCGAAAGATCATTGAGAGCAAGCTCTCATTTAAGTCAAGTCAAGAGTCAAGAGTTTTAATTGTCACGGCATACAAGTATACAATGAAATGCGGGTGGTCTTGCCCGCGACGATGTGCAATACAGTGGTACAACATATAATAGAATCCAATAAAAAAACAACATTGTGCAATAAACAGGTAACAGGTAACATGGTGTGACATCTCGGTATCTGTACATAGTATTTACAGAGCATATAGGACATGCTAGGTAGCTTTAGTAATGAGCACTGTGCAATACACTGTTCCTGTTGTTATACTAATTTAAAGTGGTGTTTCCTCTTGGCCATAAGTGTGCGTGTGTGCGGCGTGAGTGTGTGCCCGCTCGTGTTAAAGTGGCTGCTAGTGTGTGAGCGTGCACAGCGTGCGGGTCGTGTGTGTGCTCGTGTGTGCTTGTGTGTGGATAGTTCAGTGTTCTGTGGCACTCAATGTTCATTGTTCAAGGCTCTGATGGCCTGGGGGAAGAAGCTGAGCCTAAGCCTCTCCGTCCTAGTAGCTGGGGTTCGCAGGCGTCCGCCTGACCTCAGCAGCTGGAACAGGCTGTTATTGGGGTGGTGGGGGTCTTTCATTATTCTGTAGGCTCTGGATTTGCACCTCTTGTTGTATAGAACCTGCAGGGGAGGTAGCGCAATACCCGTGGTACGCTCGGCTGAGCGCACCACTCTCTGTAGGGCCTTCTTGTCCTGTGCCGTGCTGTTTCCATACCAGGCAGTGATGTTTCCAGTCAAGATGCTCTCTACAGCTCCTGAGTAGAAGGACTAATGACGTCAAGCGACAGAAACAGAAAAGTCAATCAACTAAACAATTTAAACTACAGACTGAGGTGAAATGGTTGGCTATTATAGATTTAAACTGACCAATGGATATTAAAGTATTGAGTTTTAAAGTGCTGTCCACATGTTCGCGGCACAGGAGCTAAAAGCTGATTCTCCTAATTCAGTTAGTATGATAATGTCCAGAGTTCCAGTCCAGTAATGAAGTGATGCAGGGAGATCATCAATAATGGCTTCATACAGAAACAGATGACAGTGTAAGTCATGTCTCTCTGCCAGAGAGGACCAACCGTATCATACAGGACACAATGATGGAACTATAACTGTCTCTCTACCAGAGAGGACCAACCGTATCATACAGGACACAATGATGGAACCATAACTGTCTCTCTGCCAGAGAGGACCAACCTTATCATACAGGACACAATGATGGAACCATAACTGTCTCTCTGCCAGAGAGGACCAACCTTATCATACAGGACACAATGATGGAACCATAACTGTCTCTCTACCAGAGAGGACCAACCTTATCATACAGGACACAATGATGGAACTATAACTGTCTCTCTGCCAGAGAGGACCAACCTTATCATACAGGACACAATGATGGAACCATAACTGTCTCTCTGCCAGAGAGGACCAACCGTATCATACAGGACACAATGATGGAACCATAACTGTCTCTCTGCCAGAGAGGACCAACCGTATCATACAGGACACAATGATGGAACCATAACTGTCTCTCTGCCAGAGAGGACCAACCTTATCATACAGGACACAATGATGGAACTATAACTGTCTCTCTGCCAGAGAGGACCAACCGTATCATACAGGACACAATGATGGAACTATAACTGTCTCTCTGCCAGAGAGGACAAACCTTAAGATAAGATAAGATATTCCTTTATTGATCCCCTCTGGGAAATTCAGGCATCATAGCACCATGGGGGATGGGGGGGGGTACAGGTAGTAAAAACAACACAAGTAGTGTAAACAAATAAGTCAATATAATTTACTATCTAACTAACTGAAATATACAGTATTCACAGTATCACATAAGGTGCAGGCCACGTGAGCGGATCGGCGCGGGCGAGAAATCCGCTCTTCGCTCTTTAAAGCTTGGTCCGCTCCGCTAATCGCTCATGTTGACCCCGCCCCCAAGTCGCTCACCGCTCACCTTGAATCGAGCGCTCCCCGCGCCACATCGCTCGGCAGATTTTCTTAATTTTTTTGGAGCATGGTGTAAATTAGCTCAAACTACAACAGTCTACACCCCCTGGGCCCCTTAAGAATTGTTTGTATTGAGCCGCATTGTAATTGTACCCATTCTGCAATGTTAAATAACGTTGTTTATCCATTCAATAGCTCTATTAAGCGATGATAGCTAGCCTAGCCACAATGCTATGGTCGCTGCCATTAACGTTAGCATGTAAGCTAACAACAACAACAATGGCGTCAACAATTTTTCTAACAGGATGTGAGTGACAAAGCCTGAACAGGATATCACCCTTAGGAGTCAACGGGGTGTATTGCTCCCGTCGGCGGACAACAAAAGAAATTGGAATCCCTCTTAAATGCTCAAAAAGGACATCTTTTCATAAATCGATAAAAATAGAAAAATGGCCATTTCTAGTGCTTTGACATGTAAGGTATAGGTCCCCCAACTTGCTAAACCTAATACGACTTGTAAATACGTTTAATTCTTGCTAGATGGTATGCTTGTAATTATTTCCGTTTGCGAGAGAACTACAGCGCGTCACGAAACACACATACACGCACGCGCGCACACACACAAGAGAAGCGTGTGCGCTGTGAATAGGTGTTAGACCCCCGCGCAGAGGTGAGAGGTATCAGAGACTCGCTACCCCCCATCCAAATTCTAAACAACAGATCGGCATCGGCTTTTCATAATATGTATGAATTATCTCTTGCAATAATATCCACGGGACACTGAGCTGCTTCGCAGAATAATGTGGTGTGCGTGTATGTGTGTGTGTGCGCTGAGACGCAGCGTCGAGACGAAACTTGTGTCGAGTCTGCTTCTATGTATGCTTCTTCAGCGCGTCCTGCATTATTATTATTATTATTATTATCATTCTCTAGAATACACGGGACCCGACGGAACGTTAATGTCGAGTTTGCTTCTATCTATGCTTCTTCAGCGCGTCCTGCATTATTATTATTATTATTATTATTATTATTATTATTATTATTATTATTATTATTATTATTATTATTATTATTATTATTATTATTATTATTATTATTATTATTATTATTATTATTATTATTATTATTATTATTATTATTATTATTATTATTATTATTATTATTATTATTATTATTATTATTATTATTATCATTCTCTAGAATACACGGGACCCGACGGAACGTTAATTTATGTATTAAAAGTAGTCTAACATGCTTTTCATCAACATAACTGGCAGAGACAGAGTGCGTGTGTGTACGAGTTATGAGTTATCTCGCAGTTCATTCAAGCGTGCATCACGGTGATGACAGCTCTCTAGAGAAAGGTGCGCTCACAGGGGCGTAGCTGGAGATTCTGGGCCCCATGAAAAAAATCAATTTGTGGGCCCCCAATCTATTAAAAAAATTTGGGGCCCCCAATCTATAAAAAAAATTGGGGCATTTGCTGGGCCCTTGGAATCATCCTACCCCCCCCCCCCCCCCCCCAGCTACTCCCCTGCACACACACACACACACTCTCTCTCTCTCTCAAACAGAGAAATCAAAAGAAATCAGTACATTACCTTGTATTACTATTGTAATCCAAAAGCGATATATAGGGTTGTTCATTGTACAATACAATTGATACAGTTGATGTTTCTTGTTGATTATTATTCTCTATGTGTATAGCATTTTTTCAATACCCAACTATGTAGTGGCCGCTTGTCGCTAGGCTAGGCCTCCTGCTGGGTCCATTCACTGGAATAACAAAGGAATGACTGGGCCTTTGCTCCAGGTGTGAAATGGTTCTAGTGACAATGATCACATTGAATTCTGGGAGTGTAGTTCTCTCATCAGATAGCTGAATGAACTTGTATCTAGTTCAAGTCCTATACTGAAAAGTTGTTAGGATTTTACCAGAATGTTTGATAGGACATTGATTGAAAACTATCGTCTCAAATTTGACAATTGATGGCTTATTTTGAAGGTATGAATCTGTAATTTTACATTATGTAAAAAAAAAAAAGAGAATATTCTGAGAAGGTGGAGCTAGAAACTTTAGACTTCAGGGGGTTAAGTCAAGTCAAGTCAAGAGTTTTAATTGTCACGGCATACAAGTATACAATGAAATGCGGGTGGTTCACCCTTCTCATTGGTTGATAATGGCCTTCATGTTTGTACATCGCCATCTGTTGCTTTGGCATTGTATTACATGTATATTACATCAGTGTTAAACCACTGTGAGCGGCCTGGAGTGGATTGGAGCGGAGGAGAACTCAAAACCCTTAAAACCCACTCCTCGCTCACGTCAAAACCGCCCGCTCCGCGCCGCTCACGCGCCGCGCCGCTCACGTGCACTGATAAGGTGCAGTATGCATATGGTAGTCTTATCATTTATTATCTAACTCACTGAAAGAAATATACAGTATTCTGTTAGGGTTTGTAACCGACCCCAAGCGCAACGGCACAGAGAGGGTTGTTTCAGAGTTAGCCAAAGCAAGGGCGTATTTATTCTCAGAGTCACAAGATAGAATTAGGTTGAGCAACAGAACAAACGGGGAATCTGGCATGTGAAGAATGTTGCGGCTCTGCAGATTCTCCCAGTAGGAGGTGGTGAGGAATTAGCTTGTGACGTCTGAGCCGCTCTGCAGATCCTCCCAGCATACACTCCAGGTGGAAACAGAGGGAGAGAGAGAAATCCCAGTTAGCCCAGCGCACAACAGAAACAGAGAGGTGACTGATCCAAATAAATATCCAAGTGAAATGATCTTCGGTGTGATACACACAGTTAGCAGAGTCCAGAGAAAAAACAATACGGTAATCCAAAGTGTAAATCCAACAACAAAAATTAGGTGAGAACAGTATAACAAAAACGGGATATCTTCGGTGTTTCACAAACACACAAAAAACGGGTGATCCAAAAAGAACTGTTTCCAAAAACTCACCAGAGCGCAACGCGTAAAGCGGGCAGATAAACGAGGCGCAGCTTCGTACGGGGAATCAGGTTCTCCACAGGGATACTTCACGAAAGTCCTGGGGAGCAACAGACAGGGAACAGCGATGGGAAAAACAGGCAGATGCAGGGAATATTCAAAACGATCCAACATCGATACTAGGGGAATCAGGGTATATAAAGCCACAGGGCGCTGATGACAAGCTGTGACAGCTGCGGGATGAAATTGATCATTGCTCCAGAAGCGTGTGGTGGGAAGAGCACCAATCAACACGGCATCTTACAGGAAAGAAGCGTGTAGCGGGGAATGCAATTAATTAACAAAATACCTTAAAGGAACGGAGCGAGTGGGTGGGGAGCGGACCAAACCTCACAGTACCCCCCCCCTCCACGGGAGCCACCCGGCGACCAGGCCGACCCGGCTCGCCCGGATGGGCACGATGGAAGTCGGTGATCAGGCCGGGATCTACGATGAGCCGGCGGGAGACCCAGCTCTGTTCCTCCGGACCGTACCCCTCCCAGTCCACCAGGTACTGGAACCCCCGACCCCGCCGTCGAACGCCCATCAACCGGCGGACCTGCCACTGGGGGTGACCGTCCACCATCTTGGGAGGAGGTGGTTCCGGAGCAGGAGGCATCAGGGGACTGAGAGAGACAGGCTTAACCCGGGACACATGGAAAACGGGGTGAATGTGCATGGACGCAGGAAGCTTAAGACGCACCGCCGCCGGACTGAGTACCTTCAGAACCTCGAAAGGTCCAACGAACCGGGGGTTAAGTTTCTTGGCCGAGGACCGAAGTGGGAGGTCCCTCGCGGAAAGCCACACCCTCTGCCCAGGGTGGTACGTCGGCGCAGGAACCCGGCGCCGGTCAGCCCTACGACAGGCGCGCTCTGACGACCGGAGCAGCACGGTCCTGGCGATCTCCCAGACCCGACGGCACCGGTCGAGGTGGTCCTGTACGGAGGGAACTGCCACCTCCGTCTCCTGTGCAGGGAAAAGAGGGGGTTGGTAGCCCAGGGATACCTCAAAGGGTGAGAGGCCGGTGGCGGAACTGACCATGGAGTTGATGGAGTACTCGACCCAGGGAAGGAAACGGCTCCAAGAAGCTGGTCTCTCGGCAGCCACACACCGAAGAGCAGACTCCACGCTCTGGTTCATCCTCTCCGTTTGTCCGTTAGTCTGGGGATGATAACCAGAGGAAAGACTGACCGTTGCCCCCAATCCCTTGCAAAAAGCCCGCCATACCTGGGAAGTGAACTCCGAGACGACGTCCTGGGGAAAACCATGGAGGCGAAACACGTGGTGTGTCAGGAGGTCCGCCGTCTCGGCCGCCGAGGGAAGTTTGGGAAGGGCCACGAGGTGAACCCCCTTGCTGAACCGATCCACCACGGTCAGAAGGCACGTGTTCCCCTGGGAGGAGGGAAGACCCGTGACGAAGTCCAGCGCCACATGTGACCAAGGACGGCTCGGAATGGGAAGCGGCTGTAATAGCCCGGAGGGTGCCTGGTGGGAGGCCTTGCTGCGGGCGCAGACTGCGCAGGCCAGTACGAACTCCTTGACGTCGTTCCTCATGGTGGGCCACCAGAATCGACGAGCCAGGAAGGAGAACGTGCGATGAACGCCCGGGTGGCAGGCGAACCGGCTGGTATGGCCCCACTGGAGGACCCGGGACCGGACCGAGTCGGGGACGAAGAGACGATGAACCGGTACATTGCCTGGAGCGCGATGGAAGCGTAGGGCACGCCTTACCACCCCCTCGATGCCCAAGGTGACGACTCCTACCACCCTGGCCTCTGGGAGGATGGGAGTCGGGTCCTCAGTGGTTGGAGCCCCCTTGGAGTGTAACCGGGACAGGGAGTCGGCCTTCGTGTTGCGGGAACCAGGGCGAAACGTCAGCGAGAAGTCGAACCGACTGAGGAAGCTGGCCCATCTTGCCTGCCGGCCATTGAGGCGCTTGGAAGCACGGATGTACGTCAGGTTCTTGTGGTCCGTCCAAATGGTAAACGGCTCCTCGGCCCCCTATAGCCAATGACGCCACTCCTCCAAGGCAGCCACAACCGCCAGCAGCTCCCGATTGCCGATGTCATAGTTCCTCTCGGCAGGGAGGAACCGACGCGAGTAGAAGGCGCACGGATGTACCTTCTGGTCCGTTGCCGACCGCTGGGATAAGATAGCTCCCAGTCCAGTATCCGAGGCGTCCACCTCAACGATGAACTGTCTCTTGGGGTCTGGATGAAGCCCAGGTAATCGATCTCGATCTCGATGAAGCCCAGGTAATCGACGGAGTCGGAGTGGAATCGGCACTTCTCCGCCTTGATGAATAGCCGATTGTGGAGGAGGCGCTCCAGCACACGGCGGACATGCTGGATGTGTTCCTCGAGGGTCTTGGAGAAGATGAGGATGTCGTCTAGGTATACTACCACAAACTCCTCCAGCATGTCACGAAGGACGTCGTTCATGAGCGCCTGGAATACCGCCGGAGCGTTGGTGAGGCCGAACGGCATCACCAGGTACTCGTAGTGGCCCCTGGGAGTCTTGAAGGCGGTCTTCCATTCATCGCCCTCTCGGATACGGACTAGATGGTAGGCACTCCGGAGGTCCAGCTTGGTAAAGACGGTAGCCTGGGTGAGAGGCTCGAAGGTGGAGTTCATGAGAGGTAGAGGATACTTGTTCTTAATGGTGATCTCGTTGAGCTGGCGATAGTCGATGCAGGGTCGAAGGTCTCCGTCCTTCTTCCCAACAAAGAAGAAACCGGCCGCCACAGGAGAGGAGGAAGGCCGAATGAGTCCTGCTTCCAAGGACTCAGAGATGTATTGATCCATCGCTGCCTTCTCCGGGACGGTCAGACTGTAGAGGCGGCTGCCGGGAAGGGGAGCCCCTGAGCGGAGGTCGATGGCACAGTCGTAAGGCCGGTGAGGCGGAAGGGCCTGAGCCCTGGACTTACTGAAAACCTCCATGAGGTCGTGGTACTCGGGGGGTATGGTCGAGAGGTCCGGAGGCGGCTCACCAACGGATCTCCGGGGCGGGGGACAGGACGCCGCCTGAAGACACTGGGCATGACAGGAGGAGCTCCAACCCTTGATGGTACCGGAGGACCAGGCGATGTGGGGCTCGTGCAGCGCGAGCCAGGGCCGGCCCAGGACTACTGGGAAAAGAGGGGATCTGGTGATAAGGAACTGGAGTCTCTCAACGTGGTTACCAGCAATGGTGAGCAGGACAGGGCAGGTGCGTTGAGTGATGTCAGCCAGGCGGTGTTGGTCCAATGCGAATACCTCCAATGGCCTCACTAGGTCCTCAAATGGAATGTTGGCCCGGGTAGCAAACTCGAAGTCTAGGAAACTCTCGTCAGCCCCAGAGTCAATGAGTGCCTCCACCGTGGCCCGTTGGTCCGCCCAGGCCAGGGTGACGCTCATCAGATGGCCAGGTGGTGCATGGCTCTGGGAACGAGAAAAACGGCTCACCAGGATCTCCCGGGGTCCCGGCGAGCCTGGTCTTTTGGCCGGGTGGGGCAGTTGGCGATACGGTGTCCCTCCCGACCGCAGTAGAGGCAAAGGCCGGACCTGAACCTCGCCTCCCGTTCAGCTTGGCTAAGATGAGAACGTCCCAGCTGCATGGGTTCCTCCTCGGGTACCGAACGGGAGGGAAAGAAACCACCAGTCGTGTTGGGAGCAGGGCGACCAGCAGTACCGTCACGAGTACGGGGGGTCCGGAGTGCCTCTGGAGGTCCCTGTCGGGTTCTCTCACGTCTTCTCTCCTGGAGGTGTCCGTCGATGCGAATGGCGAGGCTGAACAGGTCCTCGATGGACTCAGGTTCCTCACGGGTCGCGAGCTGGTCCCTGACTGCGTCGTTGAGCCCCCTCATGAAGGTAAGACAAAGTGCTTGATCGTTCCAACCGCTCTCCGTAGCCGCCAGTCTGAACTCCAGCACGTAGTCGGTAACCCCGCCGCTGCCCTGCCGGAAGGTACCCAACCGGGCTCCAGGGTCCTGACCACGGGCTGGATGGTGGAAAACCCTGCGGAGCTCAGCCATGAAGTCTGGGTAGGAGAAACAGAAGTCTGCCTCCATTGCCCAGGAGGCAGTGACCCACTGGGCTGCCCGGCCTGAGAGCAAGTTAGTCATGTAGGCCACTCGGGCTCCCCTTGAAGTGAAACGACTGGGTTGATGACGAAAAACCAACTCACATTGCATGATGAATGTGGCACAATCCTCGAAGTTACCGTCGAACAGCCGTGGTTCGGAGAGACGGGGCTCCCGAGGTGCGGGATCGGGAGGCGCGGGCCCTGCCAGGGCTGCGGGTGATGCTCCGGCCAAGGCTCCTGAAGGAAGTGGGGTTACAAGCAAGGTGTTAACGGTTTCACTCAGCGTGTGTAAGTGGAGGAGAATACTAGACTGCTGGCTAGCCAGAGAGCCCAGGGACCCCTGAATAGGCAGGACCTGCTCTCGGAGTTCCTGTACAGCAGCCGCAGCCGCATCTAGCAGTAGGCTGTGGCCCTTGGTTAACTCTATCTGGCCTGCCAATGCTGTTCTGACTCTCTCTGTGTCGGCTGGGGTCGTCATGGTTGGATCGTAATGTTAGGGTTTGTAACCGACCCCAAGCGCAACGGCACAGAGAGGGTTGTTTCAGAGTTAGCCAAAGCAAGGGCGTATTTATTCTCAGAGTCACAAGATAGAATTAGGTTGAGCAACAGAACAAACGGGGAATCTGGCATGTGAAGAATGTTGCGGCTCTGCAGATTCTCCTAGTAGGAGGTGGTGAGGAATTAGCTTGTGACGTCTGAGCCGCTCTGCAGATCCTCCCAGCATACACTCCAGGTGGAAACGGAGGGAGAGAGAGAAATCCCAGTTAGCCCAGCGCACAACAGAAACAGAGAGGTGACTGATCCAAATAAATTTCCAAGTGACTTGATCTTCGGTGTGATACACACAGTTAGCAGAGTCCAGAGAAAAAACAATACGGTAATCCAAAGTGTAAATCCAACAACAAAAATTAGGTGAGAACAGTATAACAAAAACGGGATCTCTTCGGTGTTTCACAAACACACAAAAAACGGGTGATCCAAAAAGAACTGTTTCCAAAAACTCACCAGAGCGCAACGCGTAAAGCGGGCAGATAAACGAGGCGCAGCTTCGTACGGGGAATCAGGTTCTCCACAGGGATACTTCACGAAAGTCCTGGGGAGCAACAGACAGGGAACAGCGACGGGAAAAACAGGCAGATGCAGGGAATATTCAAAACGATCCAACATCGATACTAGGGGAATCAGGGTATATAAAGCCACAGGGCGCTGATGACAAGCTGTGACAGATGCGGGATGAAATTGATCATTGCTCCAGAAGCGTGTGGTGGGAAGAGCACCAATCAACACGGCATCTTACAGGAAAGAAGCGTGTGGCGGGGAATGCAATTAATTAACAAAATACCTTAAAGGAACGGAGCGAGTGGGTGGGGAGCGGGCCAAACCTCACAGTATTCCACAGTATCACAGTATTCACATAAGGTGCAGTATGCATAATGTAGTGTTATTGTCCTTTTTAGGTTCCTAGTAGTTGTAGTTGGATGTCTGGCAGCAGTCCCTGCCCACTGTTGTGGAGCCTGATGGCCGCTGGTATGAAGGACTGTCCGATGTGGTTAGTTGAGTGTCGGGGGGGGGGGGGGGGGGGGGTATGAGTCTGTGACTGAACGTGCTTCTCATCTTGACTAGCTCATCGTAGAGAGGGTGGGAGGGATTCTCCAGGATAGCAGCCAGCTTCCTTCTCATCCCCCTCTCTGCCATCACCTCTAGTCTGACCAGCTCGACTCCCACCACGGAGCTAGCCTTCCTCACCAGCTTGTTGAATTTGTTGGTGTCCCTCGAGTTGGTTTAGCCCCCCCAGCATGCCACAGCATAGAAGAGGACGCTGGCCACTACAGACTGGTAAAATGACTGCAGCAGTCTATTGCACACATTGAATGATCACAGAATGATATACAGAAGGCTTATTTAGAGTGGAAGCAGCAGCATGTCTATAGAGTACATCTCCATAATCCAAAAGAGACAGAACAATAGCTTCAAAGACCTTCCTTATGCTAAGCATAGGAAAATAGGCTTTGTTTCTGTACAAAAAGCCAACCTTCTGTCGCAGTTTACCTACAAGGTTATCTACATGGCATTTAAATGTACATTTCTTATCAAGCCAGATGCCAATGTATTTATGTTCTTTAACTCTCTATATAACAGACACATTCACAGTGGATATATGCAAATGTTCACACACGGAACCTGTTTGTGTGGGAGTGTCATGGTTTCTCCATAAAGCTCCATTATACTTTTAGTCAGGGGAGTGTCATGGTTTCTCCATAGAGCTCCATTATACTTTTAGTCAGGGGAGTGTCATGGTTTCTCCATAGAGCTCCATTATACTTTTAGTCAGGGGAGTGTCATGGTTTCTCCATATAGCTCCATTATACTTTTAGTCAGGGGAGTGTCATGGTTTCTCCATAGAGCTCCATTATACTTTTAGTCAGGGGAGTGTCATGGTTTCTCCATAGAGCTCCATTATACTTTTAGTCAGGGGAGTGTCATGGTTTCTCCATAGAGCTCCATTATACTTTTAGTCAGGGGAGTGTCATGGTTTCTACATAGAGCTCCATTATACTTTTAGTCAGGGGAGTGTCATGGTTTCTCCATAGAGCTCCATTATACTTTTAGTCAGGGGAGTGTCATGGTTTCTCCATAGAGCTCCATTATACTGTTAGTCAGGGGAGTGTCATGGTTTCTCCATAGAGCTCCATTATACTGTTAGTCAGGGGAGTGTCATGGTTTCTACATAGAGCTCCATTATACTTTTAGTCAGGGGAGTGTCATGGTTTCTCCATAGAGCTCCATTATACTTTTAGTCAGGGGAGTGTCATGGTTTCTCCATAGAGCTCCATTATACTGTTAGTCAGGGGAGTGTCATGGTTTCTCCATAGAGCTCCATTATACTTTTAGTCAGGGGAGTGTCATGGTTTCTCCATAGAGCTCCATTATACTTTTAGTCAGGGGAGTGTCATGGTTTCTACATAGAGCTCCATTATACTTTTAGTCAGGGGAGTGTCATGGTTTCTCCATAGAGCTCCATTATACTTTTAGTCAGGGGAGTGTCATGGTTTCTCCATAGAGCTCCATTATACTGTTAGTCAGGGGAGTGTCATGGTTTCTCCATAGAGCTCCATTATACTGTTAGTCAGGGGAGTGTCATGGTTTCTACATAGAGCTCCATTATACTTTTAGTCAGGGGAGTGTCATGGTTTCTCCATAGAGCTCCATTATACTTTTAGTCAGGGGAGTGTCATGGTTTCTCCATAGAGCTCCATTATACTGTTAGTCAGGGGAGTGTCATGGTTTCTCCATAGAGCTCCATTATACTTTTAGTCAGGGGAGTGTCATGGTTTCTACATAGACAGACAGACAGACAGCCAAGGTAGGTATATTGATTGATTGATTGATTGATTGATAGATAGATAGATAGATAGATAGATAGATAGATAGATAGATAGATAGATAGATAGATAGATAGATAGATAGATAGATAGATAGATAGATAGATAGATAGATAGATAGATAGATAGATAGATAGATAGATAGATAGATAGATAGATAGATAGATAGATAGATAGATAGATAGATAGATAGATAGATAGATAGATAGATAGATAGATAGATAGATAGATAGATAGATAGATAGATAGATAGATAGATAGATAGATAGATAGATAGATAGATAGATAGATAGATAGATAGATAGATAGATAGATAGATAGATAGATAGATAGATAGATAGATAGATAGATAGATAGATAGATAGATAGATAGATAGATAGATAGATAGATAGATAGATAGATAGATAGATAGATAGATAGATAGATAGATAGATAGATAGATGCAGAGAGAGAGGCAGGCAGAGAGAGAGAGGCAGAGAGAGAGAGAGAGGCAGAGAGAGAGAGAAGCAGAGAGAGAGAGACAGATAGAGACAGAGAGAGAGAGAAGCAGAGAGAGATGCAGAGAGAGACAAGCAGAGAGATCGAGAGGCAGGTGGAGAGAGAGGCACAGAGAGAGGCAGAGAGAGAAAGAGAGGCAGAGAAAGAGAGGCAGAGAGAGAGAATCAGAGAGAGAGGCAGAGAGAGAGAGAAGTAGAGAGAGAGAGACAGAGAGAGAGAAGCAGGGCTGGACTGGGACAAAACAAATCGGCCCTGGCATTTTTTGGCCCAGACCGGCCCACCACAATCGGTCGGACACCACCTACCAGTACACCATCCTTGCGGTCCCCTTAAATATGCGTACCTACTGTACTATTCCCACAACCCACTACAAAGCTGGGTAGTAAGTGCCATGGACAAGTGGACCAGTGTACTCACTCACTCTTGGCTGAATCTTGTTTTGGGTGGTGATGTAAAAACACCTGCATCATAGCAGGCTCAGGGCGGGCAAAGTAGTCTATAGCCTGTTCATTCCTGTCTCTCTCCTCCACAACCTGGCTTGACTAGACATAAGGAGAGAGAGATGATTACAATTAACTGCTACATTCAGTCCAGAATTGTTGGAATTCCCTGACAAAGATGTGCAAAAAGCTGTACAATTTAAACAATACCATACTGGTAATGAGCAAATAGTTGTTTATTCAATTAATGCATGGAGCTGTTCCATCTTATTTCATTTGATACTAACTACTCAGTTCATACAGATTTCAAGTATTCAAATATCAATGATGAATATTGCATACGGTTTACACAGTTAATAGATCACCTTTTTGTTTTATATTCATGTTCAGAGAGGAGTAATAGTTAGATCTTTGTATGTGATCACACTGTCCCAGTCCATATCCTCTGCCTTTCCCCCTGACTCCGCCCCCTCTAACCCCGATGACTATGCCCTCCTGCTCAACTCCACTCTCGCTGACTCCCTTGACTCACTGGCACCCCTGAAAACTATCACTGTCTCATTCACCACTTCCTCCCCCTGGTACACTCCGGAACTCCGCTCTATGAAGCAGACCGGCCGTCAACTTGAACGCCTCTATAAAAAAAGCCATCTCACCATCCACGCCGACCTCCACAAACAGCACGTCTCCTCCTACCACGATGCACTTCAAGCTGCCAAATCTGCCCACTAGTCCACCATCATCAACAGCAGCAACCGCAACCCCCGGCCCCTCTTCTCCACTGTCAAGAAACTCCTACAACCCCCGGACAATAACTCACTCTCCTCCCCTGACCTCTGCAACTCGTTTCTCCTCTCCTTCAATAACAAAATATTTCAAATCAACAGCTCACTGACCGCCCGCATCGCCAACTCCCCCACCCTCACCCCCCCCACTATAATTTCCCCCCCACCTGACTCCATCCCTCCCACCCGTTTTACTGCCTTCGCCCCAGTCGACTCCTCCTTCATCACAGACCTCATGACCACCTCCAAGACCACTACCGGCTCCCTCGACCCCCTCCCCACTACTCTCACCAAGGCCTACCTCACTGCTCTCATCCCCCACCTCACCGCCCTCTTCAACCAGTCACTATCCCTAGGCCACGTCCCCTCCCTCTATAAATCCCCTCCCTCTATAAACTCGCCGCTGTCACCCCTGTCCTCAAAAAACCCACCCTCGACCCATCCAACCTCTCCAACTACCGCCCCATCTCCAATCTCTCTTTATTTTCTAAAACACTTGGGCGCATTGCTGCCTCCCAACTCCACTCCCATCTCCAGTCCAACACCCTCTATGAACCCCTTCAGTCTGGCTTCCGTCCTGCTCACACCGAAACTGCACTGGTTAATGTCATCAATGACCTCCTCATCTCCGCTGATTCTGGTGCCCTCAACATCCTGATCCTACTGGATCTTAGTGCAGCCTTTGACACAGTGTGTCACTCCATCCTCCTCCAAATGCTGCACCAACTGGGTGTTGAGGGCACAGCACTTGACTGGTTTTCCTCCTATCTCACTGACAGACATCAATCCATCTCTCTCTCCGGCCACACCTTTTCCCCCTTCCCAGTCACACAGGGGGTCCCCCAAGGATCAGTCCTAGGCCCCCTGCTATTCATCTGCTACATTCTCCCCCTCGGTCACATCATACATAAATACCACCTCAACTTCCACTGCTACGCTGATGACACCCAAATCTATATCAGTACACAATCCCCCCACAGCCCTCCCCTCAGTCACATCGAATCCTGCATCACTGAACTTCAAACCTGGATGACCCATAACCTCTTCAAATTAAACAGTGACAAGACGGAACTTTTCATCATCGGCACCAAAACCACCCTCACCAGATCCGGACCCATCACACTCACCATCAATGACTCCACCATCACCCCTTCCCCCCTAGTCCGCAACCTTGGTGTCATCCTCGACTCCACCCTCTCATTTGACCCCCATGTCCGCTCCATTGTAAAAACATCATATTTTCACCTCCGCAACATTGCCAAAATCTGTCACTGCCTCTCCCCCCCTGCTGCTGAATCCCTCATACACGCCTTCATCTCCTCCCGCCTGGACTATTGTAACTCCCTCCTCACTGGCATCACCTCCCGCTCCCTCCATAAACAGATGGTCCAGAACTCAGCTGCCCGCCTCCTCACTAACACCCCGTCCCGTGAACACATCACTCCTGTCCTCCACTCTCTCCACTGGCTCCCGATCAAGGAACGCATCAACTTCAAAACACTACTCCTCACCTTCAAAGCCCTCCATATCCTGGCCCCCCCCTACCTGACTGACCTCCTTCTCCCATACCGCCCCACCCGTTCCCTCCGGTCCTCTTCCACTTTTTCCCTCACTGTCCTGTCATCCAAACTTAAACGTTTTGGTGACCAGGATTTTTCATGAGCTGCACCCAGACTGTGGAACACCCTCCTCCCTCAGACTGTCCGTGACTCTCCTTCACTCCTCACCTTTAAATCCTGACTCAAAACCGACCTGTTATATTATCATACTGGCCATCGCGTCTCGCTCTTCGCCATTATGAGATATCTCTTATCTCCTAGCACCTACTGTGCTCACGAACAAACAATTGCACTCCATGCACGTGACCAGGCCACGCTCCCGCATCCTACTATATGACGCCGGACATGGTCACACTCTACCTTCCTCTTTTTTGTTTCCAACATGGACGTTGCAGTGCACTCCGTGAACTAGTTGTTTTGAAATGCAGGGAGAAATTACACAATGTTGGGTTTTCACCGGAGGTTCACCAGCCCCTGGAATCTTCTCGGCACATCCTACCAGCGCATCGGGCCTGTCCTAGGGTTTCCTCATCTCGTGACAGCGGATCGAGGGACATTGCGCGATGGTAGCAGTCGAGCTACATCGCGCACAGGTAGGCCTGCGTTGTCAGGTATTGATACTAGCATGAGTAATACTGCTGGTTGTCCCGTGAGACAGCCGTGTGATCCTTGAGGCTCAGGACTGGTGTGCTTTTTGTGAATCTATGAATTGTGTGCAGGACTGGTGTTTTTCTCTGGTCTGCATCCCCTTAACAATTGTGTGTATGGGCTAGCCCATTCTGCAGTGTGTTAGTGGAGTTTTCATTCATTTATTCATTTACCCCTTCATGGGTGCACACCACAGTGGAGGTTGCTGCATGCCTAGTAGTAGTCTTTTGTCTGCAGCCACCACTAGTGCTCCGTGCTTGTGAAGCAGGTGGCATCAGTCCTTTGCCTCTGACATGGTGGAACGGTGTTCCACCCGGCCGACGCCATGAGGCGAGTCGGCCCGGCAGGTGGCTGGTGGGCTGTTAAAGCCTATACCGCCGCGGTATAGAATTAGCAGCGACTAGCAACATTGTTCGAATTGCTGTTTTTTTCTTATCAAAAATGGTGTCGGGTGGTGGGGCCTTAGGGCCGGCCGACGTCAAAACATCGCGCAAGGTTTTGAGGTTATTAGCTTTTGACCTAGCCGCAAGCTATAACCGCAGGGAGGGCTAGGATGCTGTCAACGCTTGTTTACAGACATCTTGGTTGGATCAGTCTCCCCTTGAGGAGGAGAGAAGGTTTTTCCCTCTTCAGGGCTGCCCTCTCCGCAGAGGGACTTTGGTCTTTCCGCAGGAGCGCGGGCGGTATTTGACCTAGGCCCCACACCGCCTCACACCGCGCAGCCAAAGGTGAGGGTGCGGCCTCGCCAGCGGCTGTGGCGAGGCCCCCAACCAGCGGCCATGTTTCCCCCGCCTGAGGTACCCTGGACACAAAGACAACAGGTGATCACAAGGCCGACAACCTTGGCGGCAGAGGGATCGACTACATTAGATGAGCACGCCCTAAAAAACCGTTGCTGTCTAGCTGTGTCTAGCGTGCTCTCCGGTCACTACCCCCCCCAACACCAGCGGGATACGGGGTCTGATTTGTTCCCTTTGGCTAAGGGCCGCGTGCCTTCAGTGAAGCACGAGTGGCCCCACGTTTTGCTTCTCATGGGGACAGGGGCTGACACCCAGTTGCTGGCTAGGCCTGGGTCTGTCCCTGAGAATGCTGTGCTGTCAAGCGGCTCCCACGCCACACGTTCTGCGTCTGTGTTTGGTGAGCCTGGTGTTGTGTCTGTCAACGACGAAGGTTGTCAGCGGGGGAACTCGAGGCCCAGGGGGTCGCAGCGCGAGGTCCCCCAGTTCCGCCCTCGCCAGGCCGGGTATCACATTAGTGCCTCCCACGGCCGGAAGACAGTCAGGCGCGCATGATTTGGGTGGTAGTAATATCACTGCAGGGCTACGGTGTGTAGGAACCCACCCTATCGGGCAGTGTGGGGACATCACGCCTTGCATGTCCGCTGTAGAACAGTTCCTCAGCAATCCATGCTGGGGAGGTGTTCAGTGGGGGAGCTTTTGTCACCCAGTGTGATGTCAGCTTCCCCCGTATCAAACCGTCCCTTTCTGTCGGGGTCCCCCCTTGGGTGCGATTGCCTCAGGGTGCAATATCCCAGCTCCACGAGACGCCCTGCTCGCGCGGTTGGCGGGTCCAGGGTTGGCAACACACAGCGGGTGGGACCGGGCCGCCTATCTACGGTTCCTGGCGGACCAGCGCAGAGTGGCGGCAGGTGCGCTTGGGATTATCATCACATATGGCTACAGCAGTGCCATATGTCGAGGTGGATGGGGAGAACGTTGAGGCGGGGACTTGTGTTGCAGTTTGCACAACCCCACCCTCCGTTTTCAGGTTTGGTACAGACACTATTGTCAAGGTCAACAGCAGTGACAGCTCTGGCTGATGAGATCCTATCTCTGTTGGCGAAGCAAGCCATCGTCGTGGTCCCAAAGGAGGACGCGATGCGTGGCGTTTCCTCCCGGTATTCTCTGGTGCCCGAGAAATCGGGGGGGGGGGGGGGGGGGGGTATCAGACCCATACTGGACCTGTCCCATGGAAGATGACCCAACTACTAGGTCCATATCGTATCATCATAATATTATTTAAAAAATCATTAGGATAAGGGTTCCCTTGATAAAGATGCATGAAAAGGCTGTATAATATACAACACCTGTGGCTCAACTGCAAAAACTGCTTTTTTGATTTGATTTGATTTGTATTTGGAAATTAAAAACACATCATAAAAACAAATTATCTTGACCAATTTGTATTCCTGAGGATATCACCTAAAAGCATTCATTAAAACACTTATTTCCAAGGTGGTCCTCGATGGAAGACATAAAAACACAGCACATATAGCCTACTCAACTGCAAATTGTTGCTCAACTGCAAAAATGTATGCCTACTTATGTATTAGCCTACAGGGAAAAACACATTCACAACAGGCAGCAAAGTTTATTTTCAGCCAAGTATGGTAATAAGGTAACTATTAGGATATATGGTATGGATTACTTACTCTTATAACTTATTACTATCTGTGGTAGCTCTAGTCTCCACCTACACAAATAGTTTTTGTGCTGTCCATTGATCATGCACCTTCACGTGGTAGGCACATTAACTGTAGGTCAAACTCCCCAAACAAACAAGCACACCATTGATTTAATTGCCATATAAATCACACATACAAATATCTAACTATTACTCCTCTCTGAACATGAATATAAAACAAAAAGGTGATCTATTAACTGTGTAAACCTTATGCAATATTCATCATTGATATTTGAATACTTGAAATCTGTATGAACTGAGTAGTTAGTATCAAATGAAATAAGATGGAACAGCTCCATGCATTAATTGAATAAACAACTATTTGCTCATTACATTACCAGTATGGTATTGCTTAAATTGTACAGCTTTTTGCACATCTTTGTCAGGGAATTCCAACAATTCTGGACCTGAATGTACCAGTTAATTGTAATCATCTCTCTCTCCTTATGTCTAGTCAAGCCAGGTTGTGGAGGAGAGAGACAGGGATGAACAGGCTATAGACTACTTTGCCCATCCTGAGCCTGCTATGATGCAGGTGTTCTTACATCACCACCCAAAACAAGATTCAGCCAAGAGCGAGTGAGTACACTGGTCCACTTGCACTGGCACACTTGTCCATGGCACTTACTACCCAGCTTTGTAGTGGTTTGGGGGAATAGTACAGTAGGTACGCATATTTAAGGGGACCGCGATCAATCAATCAATCAATCAATTTCTTTAATGACCACCCAGCCAGGCTGGTGGAATTTGGTTTCAGTGCATAGCATAGCAGTTCCAACATAAAAACATAAAAACATAGAACATATAACATCACTTACAGCGTACATAAAAGAAAACACAAAGGATGGTGTACTGGTGGGTGGTGTCCGACCGATTATGGTGGGCCGGTCTGGGCCAAAAAAATAAATGGACCTCCCTAATTTCTAAACCCTGGCTACGGCCCTGATAGTACTCGTAGTATTTTCTTTTGTAAGCTTTCAAGTTTCTTGAGATACTTGAGTAAAGTACAAATCCCCCAAAACAGTACTTAAGTATTATAACGAAGTACAATTACTCAAGTACTTTACACCCCTGGCTGTAGCTTGTGCTGCACTATTTGACAATGCCTGACTGAGAGACCACCAGCAGTAGTTGACGGTCTCACTTTATGATAGCGTTATTACGAGTATGTTATCATTCATATTATTATCGACATTAATTTAATTAATCATCATGGCATGGCACACACACTCCTGCTCACTCTGTCCCTCGGCCCTGTCAAGCGCTCATGCTGCTCCTCTGCCTGGCAGTGGGCCACATGAGGCTGTTGCTGCACAACTGTGGGTGACGACGTTGAAGCTGCAGCAAACATTTCTGTTATTTTAGTACATTTGGCAGCATCGGCCTCTAGATTTCTCCGCACCTCCCTTACGCTTCTTCTGTTTATCCATTTTTTTCTGCTCTGAGCGGCATCTGTTCTTCTGACACGAAGAAACAGGTGAGAGAGAAGGGGGGATGTAAGAGATGTGATTGGGCCAGCCCAGTGTCAGTCAGTAACAATGGGCCGCTGTCCCAGCCTAGTAGTGGGCCGGGCGTCGACCAAACTTTTTTATAATTTCTTTAAATTTCTTTTTATATAATTTTTTTTTATCAAATTATAACGGCCCAAAGATGCGTCGGCCCACCGGGAAAATGCCCGGTATGCCATATTACCAGTCCAGCCCTGGTGGCCAGTGAGAGTCTGTCTAGTAAGGACTGTTAGCATGGTGTGGTCAGTGAGAGCCTGTCTAGTAAGGACTGTTAGCATGGTGTGGTCAGTGAGAGCCTGTCTAGTAAGGACTGTTAGCATGGTGTGGTCAGTGAGAGCCTGTCTAGTAAGGACTGTTAGCATGGTGTGGTCAGTGAGAGTCTGTCTAGTAAGGACTGTTAGCATGGTGTGGTCAGTGAGAGTCTGTCTAGTAAGGACTGTTAGCATGGTGTGGTCAGTGAGAGTCTGTCTAGTAAGGACTGTTAGCATGGTGTGGTCAGTGAGAGTCTGTCTAGTAAGGACTGTTAGCATGGTGTGGTCAGTGAGAGTCTCTCTAGTAAGGACTGTTAGCATGGTGTGGTCAGTGAGAGTCTCTCTAGTAAGGACTGTTAGCATGGTGTGGTCAGTGAGAGCCTGTCTAGTAAGGACTGTTAGCATGGTGTGGTCAGTGAGAGCCTGTCTAGTAAGGACTGTTAGCATGGTGTGGTCAGTGAGAGTCTGTCTAGTAAGGACTGTTTACATCGTGTGGTCAGTGAGAGCCTGTCTAGTAAGGACTGTTAGCATGGTGTGGACAGTGAGAGTCTGTCTAGTAAGGACTGTTAGCATGGTGTGGTCAGTGAGAGCCTGTCTAGTAAGGACTGTTAGCATGGTGTGGTCAGTGAGAGCATCTCTAGTAAGGACTGTTAGCATGGTGTGGTCAGTGAGAGCCTGTCTAGTAAGGACTGTTAGCATGGTGTGGTCAGTGAGAGTCTGTCTAGTAAGGACTGTTAGCATGGTGTGGACAGTGAGAGCCTGTCTAGTAAGGACTGTTAGCATGGTGTGGCCAGTGAGAGCCTGTCTAGTAAGGACTGTTAGCATGGTGTGGACAGTGAGAGCCTGTCTAGTAAGGACTGTTAGCATGGTGTGGCCAGTGAGAGCCTGTCTAGTAAGGACTGTTAGCATGGTGTGGCCAGTGAGAGCCTGTCTAGTAAGGACTGTTAGCATGGTGTGGACAGTGAGAGCCTGTCTAGTAAGGACTGTTAGCATGGTGTGGACAGTGAGAGCCTGTCTAGTAAGGACTGTTAGCATGGTGTGGACAGTGAGAGCCTGTCTAGTAAGGACTGTTAGCATGGTGTGGCCAGTGAGAGCCTGTCTAGTAAGGACTGTTAGCATGGTGTGGACAGTGAGAGCCTGTCTAGTAAGGACTGTTAGCATGGTGTGGACAGTGAGAGCCTGTCTAGTAAGGACTGTTAGCATGGTGTGGTCAGTGAGAGCCTGTCTAGTAAGGACTGTTAGCATGGTGTGGACAGTGAGAGCCTGTCTAGTAAGGACTGTTAGCATGGCGTGGCCAGTGAGAGCCTGTCTAGTAAGGACTGTTAGCATGGTGTGGACAGTGAGAGCCTGTCTAGTAAGGACTGTTAGCATGGTGTGGACAGTGAGAGCCTCTCTAGTAAGGACTGTTAGCATGGTGTGGTCAGTGAGAGCCTGTCTAGTAAGGACTGTTTACATCGTGTGGTCAGTGAGAGCCTGTCTAGTAAGGACTGTTAGCATGGTGTGGTCAGTGAGAGCCTGTCTAGTAAGGACTGTTAGCATGGTGTGGTCAGTGAGAGCCTCTCTAGTAAGGGCTGTTAGCATGGTGTGGTCAGTGAGAGCCTGTCTAGTAAGGACTGTTAGCATGGTGTGGTCAGTGAGAGCCTCTCTAGTAAGGACTGTTAGCATGGTGTGGTCAGTGAGAGTCTGTCTAGTAAGGACTGTTAGCATGGTGTGGTCAGTGAGAGCCTCTCTAGTAAGGACTGTTAGCATGGTGTGGTCAGTGAGAGCCTGTCTAGTAAGGACTGTTAGCATGGTGTGGTCAGTGAGAGCCTCTCTAGTAAGGACTGTTAGCATGGTGTGGTCAGTGAGAGTCTGTCTAGTAAGGACTGTTAGCATGGTGTGGTCAGTGAGAGCCTCTCTAGTAAGGACTGTTAGCATGGTGTGGTCAGTGAGAGCCTGTCTAGTAAGGACTGTTAGCATGGTGTGGTCAGTGAGAGCCTCTCTAGTAAGGACTGTTAGCATGGTGTGGTCAGTGAGAGTCTGTCTAGTATATGGTGACCATATTTTGATTTCCAAAAAAGAGGACATGCTGCCCCCCCCCAGCCTCGAGATACTTAATGATACTCAACATTTACTCAAAGATGCATTATTGTTTTAATATATTTAAAGTATGCCTCCTCTGTAAGGATATACAATTATTATTTATATTATTTTACTGTATATAACACAACAATATCTCTCTATAACCAAAGACACACCAAAACAAAGTTACTCAACAATCAACATGCTTGATTATGCCTAGAATTATCTGACAAATCTCAATGGCACAATAATAACTTAAAAATCAACCTGTAACAAAATAATAGCTCTCTTTTCAAGTCTTACTGGACAAAAATAAATAACAAAATATATGAAATAATAGAAAATAGAAAATCCAGTTAACAAATATCTATTTGTATCTTGTCAACATCTGTATCATCCTCTCAATGCCTGGGAACAATGACAGCCACCTTGTCTTGCTGTGAGAACGCATCCTTCTGTATTCAATGTTAACTAAGTCACAGTACTCCTTCAGGCTCTCAGTGCACACAGTGTAAATGTGGATGTACTGGTAGATTTTGAACATGATATTCTCAAGTTCAACATCTATTGTGTCTGCCCCAGGATGAACACAATTATTCAATATGTGTGCTGGGCAACCCACACAGATCAGTGTTGTTCTGCAGCAACCTCTTCAAATTTGCAAACACATTCTTTCCCCCTTCATCACGTCGGATTCCTCCAAGGTTTGTGTTGCAATTGTCGCCAGTAAATGCAATGCATTTTTTCAGACAAATTGTTTTTTTGCCATGTTTCAATGAGATATTGTGCAATGGTTTCTGCTGTCTCATTTGGTGTATTTAACCTTGTTTAATTTTGTTTGCATGCCCCTCTTCCAGTCAAAGTACTGTATTATGATTGGGAATATTTTCACTGCTCAGTGGTTATTCCTGTCTGTAGAAACACCACAGTACTGGATTTGATTTGAGTGCTTCATGTGCGACATCAATGGAGTGGGGGGCTATAACACATTGGCTTCGGATTTAGTGTGCGCACTACTGAACTGTTTGGCATTGTCAGAGTCTGGAAATGCCTTTTTTAGCAAGGCACTTGTGCAATCCATAGATTGTGATGTTTCACAGTATGAAATGCAAACGCACCCTCCGCTGCATTTACTTTACAGCATCCTCTGTTTTCCCGGGTTTAACAAAGAAGTCTGTCAACTTTGCAGACAAACTCTCAACTTGCACATGTCCATGTGCGCTTTAAGATCGCCTGCACCTTTATTGGACACACACGTGTATGTGCAAGCTTTGCACATGGTGCACTCCGCCTCCCATTTGTTCCGACGGGTCGGTACATTTGGAATTTCTTCTGCAGTTCATCTGTAAAAGTACATTTGTGCATTGGCATGAATGTGAGCTGCGCTCCGCTCTGTCCCCTTCCTCTGTTTGTTTGTGAGCGTAGTTGTAGAGCCGCCCACAAAGCTTCTCAGGGATTACGTCACACATGCAACAGAGTACCGTAGTATTCTGTGCAATGCGCCAGTCAATTTAAGTACATGCAAACGCTCTGTGAAACCCGGACATTTTCATGAATTTATAAACCACCCCCCGGACGGCCCGGACAGGGTGTGAAAAGAGGACATGTCCGGGCAAAAGAGGACGTTTGGTCACCCTAGTAGTAAGGACTGTTTACATGGTGTGGTCAGTGAGAGTCTCTCTAGTAAGGACTGTTAGCATGGTGTGGTCAGTGAGAGTCTGTCTAGTAAGGACTGTTAGCATGGTGTGGTCAGTGAGAGTCTGTCTAGTAAGGACTGTTAGCATGGTGTGGTCAGTGAGAGTCTGTCTAGTAAGGACTGTTAGCATGGTGTGGCCAGTGAGAGCCTGTCTAGTAAGGACTGTTAGCATGGTGTGGCCAGTGAGAGTCTGTCTAGTAAGGACTGTTTACATGGTGTGGTCAGTGAGAGCCTGTCTAGTAAGGACTGTTAGCATGGTGTGGCCAGTGAGAGTCTGTCTAGTAAGGACTGTTAGCATGGTGTGGTCAGTGAGAGTCTGTCTAGTAAAGACTGTTAGCATGGTGTGGCCAGTGAGAGCCTGTCTAGTAAGGACTGTTAGCATGGTGTGGTCAGTGAGAGCCTGTCTAGTAAGGACTGTTAGCATGGTGTGGTCAGTGAGAGTCTCTCTAGTAAGGACTGTTGGCATGGTGTGGTCAGTGAGAGCCTGTCTAGTAAGGACTGTTAGCAGGGTGTGGTCAGTGAGAGTCTGTCTAGTAAGGACTGTTAGCATGGTGTGGTCAGTGAGAGTCTGTCTAGTAAGGACTGTTAGCATGGTGTGGTCAGTGAGAGCCTGTCTAGTAAGGACTGTTAGCATGGTGTGGTCAGTGAGAGCCTGTCTAGTAAGGACTGTTAGCATGGTGTGGTCAGTGAGAGTCTGTCTAGTAAGGACTGTTAGCATGGTGTGTGTGGTCAGTGAGAGTCTGTCTAGTAAGGACTGTTAGCATTGTGTGGTCAGTGAGAGTCTGTCTAGTAAGGACTGTTAGCATGGTGTGGTCAGTGAGAGCCTGTCTAGTAAGGACTGTTAGCATGGTGTGGTCAGTGAGAGCCTGTCTAGTAAGGACTGTTAGCATGGTGTGGTCAGTGAGAGCCTGTCTAGTAAGGACTGTTAGCATGGTGTGGTCAGTGAGAGTCTGTCTAGTAAGGACTGTTAGCATGGTGTGGTCAGTGAGAGCCTCTCTAGTAAGGACTGTTAGCATGGTGTGGCCAGTGAGAGTCTCTCTAGTAAGGACTGTTTACATGGTGTGGTCAGTGAGAACCTGTCTAGTAAGGACTGTTAGCATGGTGTGGTCAGTGAGAACCTGTCTAGTAAGGACTGTTTACATGGTGTGGTCAGTGAGAGTCTCTCTAGTAAGGACTGTTAGCATGGTGTGGTCAGTGAGAGTCTGTCTAGTAAGGACTGTTAGCATGGTGTGGCCAGTGAGAGCCTCTCTAGTAAGGACTGTTAGCATGGTGTGGTCAGTGAGAGTCTCTCTAGTAAGGACTGTTTACATGGTGTGGTCAGTGAGAGCCTGTCTAGTAAGGACTGTTAGCATGGTGTGGCCAGTGAGAGCCTCTCTAGTAAGGACTGTTAGCATGGTGTGGTCAGTGAGAGCCTGTCTAGTAAGGACTGTTAGCATGGTGTGGTCAGTGAGAGCCTGTCTAGTAAGGACTGTTAGCATGGTGTGGTCAGTGAGAACCTGTCTAGTAAGGACTGTTAGCATGGTGTGGTCAGTGAGAGCCTCTCTAGTAAGGACTGTTAGCATGGTGTGGTCAGTGAGAGCCTCTCTAGTAAGGACTGTTAGCATGGTGTGGTCAGTGAGAGTCTGTCTAGTAAGGACTGTTAGCATGGTGTGGTCAGTGAGAGCCTCTCTAGTAAGGACTGTTAGCATGGTGTGGTCAGTGAGAGCCTGTCTAGTAAGGACTGTTAGCATGGTGTGGTCAGTGAGAGCCTGTCTAGTAAGGACTGTTAGCATGGTGTGGTCAGTGAGAGTCTGTCTAGTAAGGACTGTTAGCATGGTGTGGCCAGTGAGAGTCTGTCTAGTAAGGACTGTTAGCATGGTGTGGTCAGTGAGAGTCTGTCTAGTAAGGACTGTTAGCATGGTGTGGTCAGTGAGAGTCTGTCTAGTAAGGACTGTTAGTATGGTGTGGTCAGTGAGAGTCTGTCTAGTAAGGACTGTTAGCATGGTGTGGTCAGTGAGAACCTGTCTAGTAAGGACTGTTAGCATGGTGTGGTCAGTGAGAGCCTCTCTAGTAAGGACTGTTAGCATGGTGTGGTCAGTGAGAGCCTGTCTAGTAAGGACTGTTAGCATGGTGTGGTCAGTGAGAGCCTGTCTAGTAAGGACTGTTAGCATGGTGTGGTCAGTGAGAGCCTGTCTAGTAAGGACTGTTAGCATGGTGTAGCCAGTGAGAGCCTGTCTAGTAAGGACTGTTAGCATGGTGTGGTCAGTGAGAGCCTGTCTAGTAAGGACTGTTAGCATGGTGTGGACAGTGAGAGCCTGTCTAGTAAGGACTGTTAGCATGGTGTGGTCAGTGAGAGCCTCTCTAGTAAGGACTGTTAGCATGGTGTGGACAGTGAGAGCCTGTCTAGTAAGGACTGTTAGCATGGTGAGGTCAGTGAGAGCCTGTCTAGTAAGGACTGTTAGCATGGTGTGGTCAGTGAGAGTCTGTCTAGTAAGGACTGTTAGCATGGTGTGGTCAGTGAGATCCTGTCTAGTAAGGACTGTTTACATGGTGTGGTCAGTGAGAGCCTGTCTAGTAAGGACTGTTTACATGGTGTGGTCAGTGAGAGCCTGTCTAGTAAGGACTGTTAGCATGGTGTGGTCAGTGAGAGTCTCTCTAGTAAGGACTGTTAGCATGGTGTGGCCAGTGAGAGTCTGTCTAGTAAGGACTGTTTACATGGTGTGGTCAGTGAGAACCTGTCTAGTAAGGACTGTTAGCATGGTGTGGTCAGTGAGAACCTGTCTAGTAAGGACTGTTTACATGGTGTGGTCAGTGAGAGCCTGTCTAGTAAGGACTGTTTACATGGTGTGGTCAGTGAGAGCCTGTCTAGTAAGGACTGTTAGCATGGTGTGGTCAGTGAGAGTCTGTCTAGTAAGGACTGTTTACATGGTGTGGTCAGTGAGAGTCTCTCTAGTAAGGACTGTTTACATGGTGTGCTCAGTGAGAGCCTGTCTAGTAAGGACTGTTAGCATGGTGTGGACAGTGAGAGTCTGTCTAGTAAGGACTGTTAGCATGGTGTGGTCAGTGAGAGTCTGTCTAGTAAGGACTGTTAGCATGGTGTGGTCAGTGAGAGCCTGTCTAGTAAGGACTGTTAGCATGGTGTGGCCAGTGAGAGTCTCTCTAGTAAGGACTGTTTACATGGTGTGGTCAGTGAGAACCTGTCTAGTAAGGACTGTTAGCATGGTGTGGTCAGTGAGAACCTGTCTAGTAAGGACTGTTTACATGGTGTGGTCAGTGAGCGTCTCTCTAGTAAGGACTGTTAGCATGGTGTGGTCAGTGAGAGTCTGTCTAGTAAGGACTGTTAGCATGGTGTGGTCAGTGAGAGTCTGTCTAGTAAGGACTGTTTACATGGTGTGGTCAGTGAGAACCTGTCTAGTAAGGACTGTTAGCATGGTGTGGTCAGTGAGAACCTGTCTAGTAAGGACTGTTTACATGGTGTGGTCAGTGAGAGTCTCTCTAGTAAGGACTGTTAGCATGGTGTGGTCAGTGAGAGTCTGTCTAGTAAGGACTGTTAGCATGGTGTGGCCAGTGAGAGCCTCTCTAGTAAGGACTGTTAGCATGGTGTGGTCAGTGAGAGTCTCTCTAGTAAGGACTGTTTACATGGTGTGGTCAGTGAGAGTCTGTCTAGTAAGGACTGTTAGCATGGTGTGGTCAGTGAGAGTCTGTCTAGTAAGGACTGTTAGCATGGTGTGGTCAGTGAGAACCTGTCTAGTAAGGACTGTTTACATGGTGTGGTCAGTGAGAGTCTCTCTAGTAAGGACTGTTAGCATGGTGTGGTCAGTGAGAGTCTGTCTAGTAAGGACTGTTAGCATGGTGTGGCCAGTGAGAGCCTCTCTAGTAAGGACTGTTAGCATGGTGTGGTCAGTGAGAGTCTCTCTAGTAAGGACTGTTTACATGGTGTGGTCAGTGAGAGTCTGTCTAGTAAGGACTGTTAGCATGGTGTGGTCAGTGAGAGTCTGTCTAGTAAGGACTGTTAGCATGGTGTGGTCAGTGATAGTCTGTCTAGTAAGGACTGTTAGTATGGTGTGGTCAGTGAGAGTCTGTCTAGTAAGGACTGTTAGCATGGTGTGGTCAGTGAGAGTCTGTCTAGTAAGGACTGTTAGCATGGTGTGGTCAGTGAGAGTCTGTCTAGTAAGGACTGTTAGCATGGTGTGGTCAGTGAGAGCCTGTCTAGTAAGGACTGTTAGCATGGTGTGGTCAGTGAGAGTCTGTCTAGTAAGGACTGTTAGCATGGTGTGGTCAGTGAGAGTCTGTCTAGTAAGGACTGTTAGCATGGTGTGGTCAGTGAGAGCCTGTCTAGTAAGGACTGTTAGCATGGTGTGGTCAGTGAGAGTCTGTCTAGTAAGGACTGTTAGCATGGTGTGGTCAGTGAGAGCCTCTCTAGTAAGGACTGTTAGCATGGTATGGTCAGTGAGAGCCTGTCTAGTAAGGACTGTTAGCATGGTGTGGTCAGTGAGAGCCTCTCTAGTAAGGACTGTTAGCATGGTGTGGTCAGTGAGAGCCTCTCTAGTAAGGACTGTTAGCATGGTGTGGTCAGTGAGAATCTGTCTAGTAAGGACTGTTAGCATGGTGTGGTCAGTGAGAGCCTCTCTAGTAAGGACTGTTAGCATGGTGTGGTCAGTGAGAGCCTGTCTAG
The DNA here is from genome assembly GCF_963971535.1 of Notolepis coatsorum. Taxonomy (NCBI): domain Eukaryota; kingdom Metazoa; phylum Chordata; class Actinopteri; order Aulopiformes; family Paralepididae; genus Notolepis; species Notolepis coatsorum. The sequence goes on from NC_140170.1 coordinate 29,238,619, forward strand.
TAAGGACTGTTAGCATGGTGTGGTCAGTGAGAGCCTGTCTAGTAAGGACTGTTAGCATGGTGTGGTCAGTGAGAGTCTGTCTAGTAAGGACTGTTAGCATGGTGTGGCCAGTGAGAGTCTGTCTAGTAAGGACTGTTAGCATGGTGTGGTCAGTGAGAGTCTGTCTAGTAAGGACTGTTAGCATGGTGTGGTCAGTGAGAGTCTGTCTAGTAAGGACTGTTAGTATGGTGTGGTCAGTGAGAGTCTGTCTAGTAAGGACTGTTAGCATGGTGTGGTCAGTGAGAACCTGTCTAGTAAGGACTGTTAGCATGGTGTGGTCAGTGAGAGCCTCTCTAGTAAGGACTGTTAGCATGGTGTGGTCAGTGAGAGCCTGTCTAGTAAGGACTGTTAGCATGGTGTGGTCAGTGAGAGCCTGTCTAGTAAGGACTGTTAGCATGGTGTGGTCAGTGAGAGCCTGTCTAGTAAGGACTGTTAGCATGGTGTAGCCAGTGAGAGCCTGTCTAGTAAGGACTGTTAGCATGGTGTGGTCAGTGAGAGCCTGTCTAGTAAGGACTGTTAGCATGGTGTGGACAGTGAGAGCCTGTCTAGTAAGGACTGTTAGCATGGTGTGGTCAGTGAGAGCCTCTCTAGTAAGGACTGTTAGCATGGTGTGGACAGTGAGAGCCTGTCTAGTAAGGACTGTTAGCATGGTGAGGTCAGTGAGAGCCTGTCTAGTAAGGACTGTTAGCATGGTGTGGTCAGTGAGAGTCTGTCTAGTAAGGACTGTTAGCATGGTGTGGTCAGTGAGATCCTGTCTAGTAAGGACTGTTTACATGGTGTGGTCAGTGAGAGCCTGTCTAGTAAGGACTGTTTACATGGTGTGGTCAGTGAGAGCCTGTCTAGTAAGGACTGTTAGCATGGTGTGGTCAGTGAGAGTCTCTCTAGTAAGGACTGTTAGCATGGTGTGGCCAGTGAGAGTCTGTCTAGTAAGGACTGTTTACATGGTGTGGTCAGTGAGAACCTGTCTAGTAAGGACTGTTAGCATGGTGTGGTCAGTGAGAACCTGTCTAGTAAGGACTGTTTACATGGTGTGGTCAGTGAGAGCCTGTCTAGTAAGGACTGTTTACATGGTGTGGTCAGTGAGAGCCTGTCTAGTAAGGACTGTTAGCATGGTGTGGTCAGTGAGAGTCTGTCTAGTAAGGACTGTTTACATGGTGTGGTCAGTGAGAGTCTCTCTAGTAAGGACTGTTTACATGGTGTGCTCAGTGAGAGCCTGTCTAGTAAGGACTGTTAGCATGGTGTGGACAGTGAGAGTCTGTCTAGTAAGGACTGTTAGCATGGTGTGGTCAGTGAGAGCCTGTCTAGTAAGGACTGTTAGCATGGTGTGGTCAGTGAGAGCCTGTCTAGTAAGGACTGTTAGCATGGTGTGGTCAGTGAGAGTCTGTCTAGTAAGGACTGTTAGCATGGTGTGGCCAGTGAGAGTCTGTCTAGTAAGGACTGTTAGCATGGTGTGGTCAGTGAGAGTCTGTCTAGTAAGGACTGTTAGCATGGTGTGGTCAGTGAGAGTCTGTCTAGTAAGGACTGTTAGTATGGTGTGGTCAGTGAGAGTCTGTCTAGTAAGGACTGTTAGCATGGTGTGGTCAGTGAGAACCTGTCTAGTAAGGACTGTTAGCATGGTGTGGTCAGTGAGAGCCTCTCTAGTAAGGACTGTTAGCATGGTGTGGTCAGTGAGAGCCTGTCTAGTAAGGACTGTTAGCATGGTGTGGTCAGTGAGAGCCTGTCTAGTAAGGACTGTTAGCATGGTGTGGTCAGTGAGAGCCTGTCTAGTAAGGACTGTTAGCATGGTGTAGCCAGTGAGAGCCTGTCTAGTAAGGACTGTTAGCATGGTGTGGTCAGTGAGAGCCTGTCTAGTAAGGACTGTTAGCATGGTGTGGACAGTGAGAGCCTGTCTAGTAAGGACTGTTAGCATGGTGTGGTCAGTGAGAGCCTCTCTAGTAAGGACTGTTAGCATGGTGTGGACAGTGAGAGCCTGTCTAGTAAGGACTGTTAGCATGGTGAGGTCAGTGAGAGCCTGTCTAGTAAGGACTGTTAGCATGGTGTGGTCAGTGAGAGTCTGTCTAGTAAGGACTGTTAGCATGGTGTGGTCAGTGAGATCCTGTCTAGTAAGGACTGTTTACATGGTGTGGTCAGTGAGAGCCTGTCTAGTAAGGACTGTTAGCATGGTGTGGTCAGTGAGAGTCTGTCTAGTAAGGACTGTTTACATGGTGTGGTCAGTGAGAGTCTCTCTAGTAAGGACTGTTTACATGGTGTGCTCAGTGAGAGCCTGTCTAGTAAGGACTGTTAGCATGGTGTGGACAGTGAGAGTCTGTCTAGTAAGGACTGTTAGCATGGTGTGGTCAGTGAGAGTCTGTCTAGTAAGGACTGTTAGCATGGTGTGGTCAGTGAGAGCCTGTCTAGTAAGGACTGTTAGCATGGTGTGGCCAGTGAGAGTCTCTCTAGTAAGGACTGTTTACATGGTGTGGTCAGTGAGAACCTGTCTAGTAAGGACTGTTAGCATGGTGTGGTCAGTGAGAACCTGTCTAGTAAGGACTGTTTACATGGTGTGGTCAGTGAGAGTCTCTCTAGTAAGGACTGTTAGCATGGTGTGGTCAGTGAGAGTCTGTCTAGTAAGGACTGTTAGCATGGTGTGGTCAGTGAGAGTCTGTCTAGTAAGGACTGTTTACATGGTGTGGTCAGTGAGAACCTGTCTAGTAAGGACTGTTAGCATGGTGTGGTCAGTGAGAACCTGTCTAGTAAGGACTGTTTACATGGTGTGGTCAGTGAGAGTCTCTCTAGTAAGGACTGTTAGCATGGTGTGGTCAGTGAGAGTCTGTCTAGTAAGGACTGTTAGCATGGTGTGGCCAGTGAGAGCCTCTCTAGTAAGGACTGTTAGCATGGTGTGGTCAGTGAGAGTCTCTCTAGTAAGGACTGTTTACATGGTGTGGTCAGTGAGAGTCTGTCTAGTAAGGACTGTTAGCATGGTGTGGTCAGTGAGAGTCTGTCTAGTAAGGACTGTTAGCATGGTGTGGTCAGTGAGAACCTGTCTAGTAAGGACTGTTTACATGGTGTGGTCAGTGAGAGTCTCTCTAGTAAGGACTGTTAGCATGGTGTGGTCAGTGAGAGTCTGTCTAGTAAGGACTGTTAGCATGGTGTGGCCAGTGAGAGCCTCTCTAGTAAGGACTGTTAGCATGGTGTGGTCAGTGAGAGTCTCTCTAGTAAGGACTGTTTACATGGTGTGGTCAGTGAGAGTCTGTCTAGTAAGGACTGTTAGCATGGTGTGGTCAGTGAGAGTCTGTCTAGTAAGGACTGTTAGCATGGTGTGGTCAGTGATAGTCTGTCTAGTAAGGACTGTTAGTATGGTGTGGTCAGTGAGAGTCTGTCTAGTAAGGACTGTTAGCATGGTGTGGTCAGTGAGAGTCTGTCTAGTAAGGACTGTTAGCATGGTGTGGTCAGTGAGAGTCTGTCTAGTAAGGACTGTTAGCATGGTGTGGTCAGTGAGAGCCTGTCTAGTAAGGACTGTTAGCATGGTGTGGTCAGTGAGAGTCTGTCTAGTAAGGACTGTTAGCATGGTGTGGTCAGTGAGAGTCTGTCTAGTAAGGACTGTTAGCATGGTGTGGTCAGTGAGAGCCTGTCTAGTAAGGACTGTTAGCATGGTGTGGTCAGTGAGAGTCTGTCTAGTAAGGACTGTTAGCATGGTGTGGTCAGTGAGAGCCTCTCTAGTAAGGACTGTTAGCATGGTATGGTCAGTGAGAGCCTGTCTAGTAAGGACTGTTAGTGTAGTGGCCAAAATCCTAACAGGTTTGTCTTATAACCTATTTGAATCCTCCACTTGTAGGTTGGGAAGCAGTGTCAGACTCGCAGTCGCAGAACAGAAACCACTGCACGTTTTTGTTGTTCCTTTTGCTCTTTTAATGGTCCAGCAAGAACAAAACATGAAAACAATATCGCACATAAAAGTAAAACAGGAGATCCTAATAATCTTAGTAACAAAACAAGAGATCCCAATAATCTCTAAACAAAAAGGTTGCGTCTGCGCTGCGTGTCAATGACAGTATTGCTGCTGCCTGCTGCTCTGCCGTCACACGCCGCACCTGTGGCTTATAGCGTTAGCCCCGCCCCATTCACCTGAGCAAAGCGCCCCACTCACTGCAACAGAGAAATGTATTAATACAGATTCACAATTAATCAAAACAAATAAGCTTGAATGCGGCTCTTACACCGGCCCCTAATTGTTCTCTAGGAATCAATTACTCAAACAAAATAAAGAGCCGTAAAACTATCAACAAATTAATTTAGAAAATATAGTATATACATTAAATCCCTTGTTGATGTTGAAAGAAGAACTGTGTGAGGCCAACTTACAGGCCATGCGGCTGGGGCTAAACTGTGTGAGGCCAACTTACAGGCCATGCGGCTGGGGCTAAACTGTGTGAGGCCAACTTACAGGCCCTGCGGCTGGGGCTAAACTGTGTGAGGCCAACTTACAGGCCATGCGGCTGGGGCTAAACTGTGTGAGGCCAACTTACAGGCCATGCGGCTGGGGCTAAACTGTGTGAGGCCAACTTACAGGCCATGCGGCTGGAGCTAAACTGTGTGAGGCCAACTTACAGGCCATGCGGCTGGGGCTAAACTGTGTGAGGCCAACTTACAGGCCATGCGGCTGGGGCTAAACTGTGTGAGGCCAACTTACAGGCCATGCGGCTGGGGCTAAACTGTGTGAGGCCAACTTACAGGCCATACGGCTGGGGCTAAACTGTGTGAGGCCAACTTACAGGCCATGCGGCTGGAGCTAAACTGTGTGAGGCCAACTTACAGGCCATACGGCTGGGGCTAAACTGTGTGAGGCCAACTTACAGGCCATGCGGCTGGGGCTAAACTGTGTGAGGCCAACTTACAGGCCATGCGGCTGGGGCTAAACTGTGTGAGTCTTCATTCTTAACCGTATCCTAGGGCCAGAGGTTACTAGCACATAGCCTTAAGGAGGGATCTTTATGATCGCTAGGTCAGTCAAATCAGAAAAAACTAAAAACTGTAATCCAAAGTGGCAAAGAGTGTATATCTCCATGTATCAGTCTATGGGTGTATATCTATGTATTAGTCTATGGGTGTACGTCTATGTATCAGTCTATGGGTGTACGTCTATATCATTCTATGGGTGTATGTCTATGCTGTTCGTAACTATCAACAAATTAATTTAGAAAAATATAGTGTATACATTACATCCCTTTTTGGCTGTTGAAAGAAGACCTGTTATTCTTCAATCTCCAGGAATGCGGCATAGCTTAGCTATGGGCCTATCAATATTGGATGTTTTCGTCTGGAGCTTCACTGCACGGGTCAGACCTCCTGCGTCAGGCTTGGTCTCCTGTACTCTGCCTAGTGGCCACGACCCCCGTGGAGCGGTTGGGTCAACTACCAGGACGACATCTCCAATGTTAAAGTTTTTTCCTTTTTTTCTCTCACTGTGCTCCATTTCGGTCTTCCTTGGAGTAGCAGAAGGTATTCTTGTGTCCTGGCGTAGAGGTCAGATCTCTCGCAGAAGATGGTTTGTAGGCCTTCATCCAGTATAGGATCGTTTTTACTGTTCTTCTGCACTCTGAATGGAGCGGTTTCCAGCACTGCCATTTCCACTGGGAAGGATTGCTTTTGAACATAGGTGATGACTGACCTCTCTGCCTGTGAGAGGTCTTCCACTGTGAGGAGCTGTCCACCAAGTGTGGTCCTGAAAGCGCCTAGCTCAGTGCTCACCTTTTGGCTGCTCGAGTGGGTGTGGCTGTGACCTGGGGAAAGCTCTTTGCGCTTTTTGACGGTCAACATCAGAGCATTCTTCCTAGTGTGCTCGTTACCAATGTACTTGAGTACTGTTTGGCTATCCCCGGCCCCTATGTGACCACATAACTCTGCTTGGCTATCCCCGGCCCCTATGTGACCACATAACTCTGCTCTCTTCATATCTGCTGGGGTCTTGTCCTCTGCCCTCTTCATGTCTGCTGGGGTCTTGACCTCTGCCCTCTTCATGTCTGCTGGGGTCTTGTCCTCTGCCCTCTTCATATCTGCTGGGGTCTTCTCCTCTGCCCTCTTCATACTTGCTGAGGTCTTGTCCTCTGCCCTCTTCATGTCTGCTGGGGTCTTGTCCTCTGCCCTCTTCATACCTGCTGAGGTCTTGTCCTCTGCTGCCCTCTTCATGTCTGCTGAGGTATTGTCCTCTGCCCTCTTCATGCCTGCTGAGGTCTTGTCCTCTGCCCTCTTCATATCTGCTGGGGTCTTCTCCTCTGCCCTCTTCATATCTGCTGAGGTCTTCTCCTCCGATGCCAGGCTTCTGGATTTTTCCTCACAGGGACTCTGGACCGGTGTGGTGAGAACAGGCGCCTCCCTATTGGCTGCTGCGATGGCCTCAGAACCATGTGGCCAAGACACAGGAAGTCCCCGTCTGAAATGCACCTGCGGCGCCTCCCGTTGGGCAGAGGGGTGGGCTCCGTCCTTCTCTTGCGGCCCGGCTTTTGCGGGAGAAGTGAGGGGCGAGGCCTGTGGCAGAGGGCTGTCGGTGAAAGGACGGGGCCGCTGGTTGACCATCGAGGTGGAGGACGGGAACTGGGCAGGGGGGTCCCTCGGGAACCGGAACTTCCTAAACGAAGACTGAGGGTACAGAGGCGTCGGTGACATGGGCATGACAGGTCGAATATTGTGCACTAGTTGGGGCTGGTGCTGGTCATTAATGTCATCTGGCTGAGCATCGGGCCAACTGTGAGCATTACCATCGTTAACATTAAAAAAGGGCAAGTAATGTGCTCCTGCCTTGCTCCTAACAGCACCTATGTCATATGGATGAATTGAAACATCTGGCTTTGAATATACCAGCGCCCATTTCCACTGGGAAGGATTGGCTGTGCTGGCTGCTATTTCACCTTGTAATTCTAATGTTTCTCTCCTTTTTTTTAATGTTTCTCTCTTTTTTTTTAACATTTGTTCCTGTTCTTCAATTGCATGTTTTTCTTGTAACATAGAAGATTTAGCCAATAAATATCGTCTCTCTGCCTCCGCGTTGATGCGTAATCTTGATGAAGAGGAGGAGTGGTGGGAGGAAGAGTTAGACCTCGTTGAGCGTGTGTCTGCCATCCTATTTGGATGCGCGCAGCTGCGCCTCATAATGTCATTAACGGGCAGGTCTGCCCTATCTGAACTCGCCATTTTAATTCAGAATAAACAAATAAATAAATCCACAAGGTCTTCGACGTGTTTAGAAACAGTGGCTGGTTATGTCATTATCATTGTCTTTCTCAATTGTTGGTTCGGTTACAGCCGCACGCCAGGCCGGCGTTTCCTTGTCTCGATGCGCGCAGCTGCGCCTCATCCATGTCATTAACGGGCGTCTGAACTCGCCATATTAATTCAGAATAAACAAATAAATAAATCCACAAGGTCTTCGACGTGTTTAGAAACAGTGGCTGGTTATGTCATTATCATTGTCTTTCTCAATTGTTGGTTCGGTTACAGCCGCACGCCAGGCCGGCGTTTCCTTGTCTCGATGCGCGCAGCTGCGCCTCATCCATGTCATTAACGGGCGTCTGAACTCGCCATATTAATTCAGAATAAACAAACAAATGAATCCAAAAGGTCTTCAACAGTGGCTGGTTATTTGTTTCCTTGGCTGCTCTCTTTATCCATGATATGTCACCAGCACAAAATAAAATATTCACTGTCCATAAACATCGTTATCAGAGGCGAAGTTTGTTTAGTGATAATCCATGCATTTATTCCAAACGAATAATTATTCATGTGGCGTTGGTTTTTGCAAACACATACCTCAATTATTTGTTTGCTTGCTTGTTTACAGCCGTCAGGCCGGCGTTTCCTCTGTTTGTAGCCGCGCGTCGGGCCGGCGCTTTCCGTTCCAATTTGGACCCGTTTGATCCTCCAATTCTTTTTTCGTTCCGGATCCCAATAATCCGTGCTCTTCAATCGCAGCTTGTCATTTGGCTTGGCTTCAGCCCGTTCCTTCGGATCCCAATAATCCGTGCTCTTCAATCGCAGCTTGTCATTGACTTGATGTAGTGGCCAAAATCCTAACAGGTTTGTCTTATAACCTATTTGAATCCTCCACTTGTAGGTTGGGAAGCAGTGTCAGACTCGCAGTCACAGAACAGAAACCACTGCACGTTTTTGTTGTTCCTTTTGCTCTTTTAATGGTCCAGCAAGAACAAAACATGAAAACAATATCGCACATAAAAGTAAAACAGGAGATCCCAATAATCTCTAAACAAAAAGGTTGCGTCTGCGCTGCGTGTCAATGACAGTATTGCTGCTGCCTGCTGCTCTGCCGTCACACGCCGCACCTGTGGCTTATAGCGTTAGCCCCGCCCCATTCACCTGAGCAAAGCGCCCCACTCACTGCAACAGAGAAATGTATTAATACAGATTCACAATTAATCAAAACAAATAAGCTTGAATGCGGCTCTTACAGTTAGCATGGTGTAGCCAGTGAGAGCCTGTCTAGTAAGGACTGTTAGCATGGTGTGGTCAGTGAGAGCCTGTCTAGTAAGGACTGTTAGCATGGAGTAGCCAGTGAGAGCCTGTCTAGTAAGGACTGTTAGCATGGTGTGGTCAGTGAGAGCCTGTCTAGTAAGGACTGTTAGCATGGTGTGGACAGTGAGAGCCTGTCTAGTAAGGACTGTTAGCATGGTGTGGTCAGTGAGAGCCTCTCTAGTAAGGACTGTTAGCATGGTGTGGACAGTGAGAGCCTGTCTAGTAAGGACTGTTAGCATGGTGTGGTCAGTGAGAGCCTGTCTAGTAAGGACTGTTAGCATGGTGTGGTCAGTGAGAGTCTGTCTAGTAAGGACTGTTTACATGGTGTGGTCAGTGAGAGTCTGTCTAGTAAGGACTGTTAGCATGGTGTGGTCAGTGAGAGCCTGTCTAGTAAGGACTGTTAGCATGGAGTAGCCAGTGAGAGCCTGTCTAGTAAGGACTGTTAGCATGGTGTGGTCAGTGAGAGCCTGTCTAGTAAGGACTGTTAGCATGGTGTGGACAGTGAGAGCCTGTCTAGTAAGGACTGTTAGCATGGTGAGGTCAGTGAGAGCCTGTCTAGTAAGGACTGTTAGCATGGTGTGGTCAGTGAGAGTCTGTCTAGTAAGGACTGTTAGCATGGTGTGGTCAGTGAGATCCTGTCTAGTAAGGACTGTTTACATGGTGTGGTCAGTGAGAGCCTGTCTAGTAAGGACTGTTTACATGGTGTGGTCAGTGAGAGCCTGTCTAGTAAGGACTGTTAGCATGGTGTGGTCAGTGAGAGTCTCTCTAGTAAGGACTGTTAGCATGGTGTGGCCAGTGAGAGTCTGTCTAGTAAGGACTGTTTACATGGTGTGGTCAGTGAGAACCTGTCTAGTAAGGACTGTTAGCATGGTGTGGTCAGTGAGAACCTGTCTAGGAAGGACTGTTTACATGGTGTGGTCAGTGAGAGCCTGTCTAGTAAGGACTGTTTACATGGTGTGGTCAGTGAGAGCCTGTCTAGTAAGGACTGTTAGCATGGTGTGGTCAGTGAGAGTCTGTCTAGTAAGGACTGTTTACATGGTGTGGTCAGTGAGAGTCTCTCTAGTAAGGACTGTTTACATGGTGTGCTCAGTGAGAGCCTGTCTAGTAAGGACTGTTAGCATGGTGTGGACAGTGAGAGTCTGTCTAGTAAGGACTGTTAGCATGGTGTGGTCAGTGAGAGTCTGTCTAGTAAGGACTGTTAGCATGGTGTGGTCAGTGAGAGCCTGTCTAGTAAGGAATGTTAGCATGGTGTGGCCAGTGAGAGTCTCTCTAGTAAGGACTGTTTACATGGTGTGGTCAGTGAGAACCTGTCTAGTAAGGACTGTTAGCATGGTGTGGTCAGTGAGAACCTGTCTAGTAAGGACTGTTTACATGGTGTGGTCAGTGAGAGTCTCTCTAGTAAGGACTGTTAGCATGGTGTGGTCAGTGAGAGTCTGTCTAGTAAGGACTGTTAGCATGGTGTGGTCAGTGAGAGTCTGTCTAGTAAGGACTGTTTACATGGTGTGGTCAGTGAGAACCTGTCTAGTAAGGACTGTTAGCATGGTGTGGTCAGTGAGAACCTGTCTAGTAAGGACTGTTTACATGGTGTGGTCAGTGAGAGTCTCTCTAGTAAGGACTGTTAGCATGGTGTGGTCAGTGAGAGTCTGTCTAGTAAGGACTGTTAGCATGGTGTGGCCAGTGAGAGCCTCTCTAGTAAGGACTGTTAGCATGGTGTGGTCAGTGAGAGTCTCTCTAGTAAGGACTGTTTACATGGTGTGGTCAGTGAGAGTCTGTCTAGTAAGGACTGTTAGCATGGTGTGGTCAGTGAGAGTCTGTCTAGTAAGGACTGTTAGCATGGTGTGGTCAGTGAGAACCTGTCTAGTAAGGACTGTTTACATGGTGTGGTCAGTGAGAGTCTCTCTAGTAAGGACTGTTAGCATGGTGTGGTCAGTGAGAGTCTGTCTAGTAAGGACTGTTAGCATGGTGTGGCCAGTGAGAGCCTCTCTAGTAAGGACTGTTAGCATGGTGTGGTCAGTGAGAGTCTCTCTAGTAAGGACTGTTTACATGGTGTGGTCAGTGAGAGTCTGTCTAGTAAGGACTGTTAGCATGGTGTGGTCAGTGAGAGTCTGTCTAGTAAGGACTGTTAGCATGGTGTGGTCAGTGATAGTCTGTCTAGTAAGGACTGTTAGTATGGTGTGGTCAGTGAGAGTCTGTCTAGTAAGGACTGTTAGCATGGTGTGGTCAGTGAGAGTCTGTCTAGTAAGGACTGTTAGCATGGTGTGGTCAGTGAGAGTCTGTCTAGTAAGGACTGTTAGCATGGTGTGGTCAGTGAGAGCCTGTCTAGTAAGGACTGTTAGCATGGTGTGGTCAGTGAGAGTCTGTCTAGTAAGGACTGTTAGCATGGTGTGGTCAGTGAGAGTCTGTCTAGTAAGGACTGTTAGCATGGTGTGGTCAGTGAGAGCCTGTCTAGTAAGGACTGTTAGCATGGTGTGGTCAGTGAGAGTCTGTCTAGTAAGGACTGTTAGCATGGTGTGGTCAGTGAGAGCCTCTCTAGTAAGGACTGTTAGCATGGTATGGTCAGTGAGAGCCTGTCTAGTAAGGACTGTTAGTGTAGTGGCCAAAATCCTAACAGGTTTGTCTTATAACCTATTTGAATCCTCCACTTGTAGGTTGGGAAGCAGTGTCAGACTCGCAGTCGCAGAACAGAAACCACTGCACGTTTTTGTTGTTCCTTTTGCTCTTTTAATGGTCCAGCAAGAACAAAACATGAAAACAATATCGCACATAAAAGTAAAACAGGAGATCCTAATAATCTTAGTAACAAAACAAGAGATCCCAATAATCTCTAAACAAAAAGGTTGCGTCTGCGCTGCGTGTCAATGACAGTATTGCTGCTGCCTGCTGCTCTGCCGTCACACGCCGCACCTGTGGCTTATAGCGTTAGCCCCGCCCCATTCACCTGAGCAAAGCGCCCCACTCACTGCAACAGAGAAATGTATTAATACAGATTCACAATTAATCAAAACAAATAAGCTTGAATGCGGCTCTTACACCGGCCCCTAATTGTTCTCTAGGAATCAATTACTCAAACAAAATAAAGAGCCGTAAAACTATCAACAAATTAATTTAGAAAATATAGTATATACATTAAATCCCTTGTTGATGTTGAAAGAAGAACTGTGTGAGGCCAACTTACAGGCCATGCGGCTGGGGCTAAACTGTGTGAGGCCAACTTACAGGCCATGCGGCTGGGGCTAAACTGTGTGAGGCCAACTTACAGGCCCTGCGGCTGGGGCTAAACTGTGTGAGGCCAACTTACAGGCCATGCGGCTGGGGCTAAACTGTGTGAGGCCAACTTACAGGCCATGCGGCTGGGGCTAAACTGTTTGAGGCCAACTTACAGGCCATGCGGCTGGAGCTAAACTGTGTGAGGCCAACTTACAGGCCATGCGGCTGGGGCTAAACTGTGTGAGGCCAACTTACAGGCCATGCGGCTGGGGCTAAACTGTGTGAGGCCAACTTACAGGCCATGCGGCTGGGGCTAAACTGTGTGAGGCCAACTTACAGGCCATACGGCTGGGGCTAAACTGTGTGAGGCCAACTTACAGGCCATGCGGCTGGAGCTAAACTGTGTGAGGCCAACTTACAGGCCATACGGCTGGGGCTAAACTGTGTGAGGCCAACTTACAGGCCATGCGGCTGGGGCTAAACTGTGTGAGGCCAACTTACAGGCCATGCGGCTGGGGCTAAACTGTGTGAGTCTTCATTCTTAACCGTATCCTAGGGCCAGAGGTTACTAGCACATAGCCTTAAGGAGGGATCTTTATGATCGCTAGGTCAGTCAAATCAGAAAAAACTAAAAACTGTAATCCAAAGTGGCAAAGAGTGTATATCTCCATGTATCAGTCTATGGGTGTATATCTATGTATTAGTCTATGGGTGTACGTCTATGTATCAGTCTATGGGTGTACGTCTATATCAGTCTATGGGTGTATGTCTATGCTGTTCGTAACTATCAACAAATTAATTTAGAAAAATATAGTGTATACATTACATCCCTTTTTGGCTGTTGAAAGAAGACCTGTTATTCTTCAATCTCCAGGAATGCGGCATAGCTTAGCTATGGGCCTATCAATATTGGATGTTTTCGTCTGGAGCTTCACTGCACGGGTCAGACCTCCTGCGTCAGGCTTGGTCTCCTGTACTCTGCCTAGTGGCCACGACCCCCGTGGAGCGGTTGGGTCAACTACCAGGACGACATCTCCAATGTTAAAGTTTTTTCCTTTTTTTCTCTCACTGTGCTCCATTTCGGTCTTCCTTGGAGTAGCAGAAGGTATTCTTGTGTCCTGGCGTAGAGGTCAGATCTCTCGCAGAAGATGGTTTGTAGGCCTTCATCCAGTATAGGATCGTTTTTACTGTTCTTCTGCACTCTGAATGGAGCGGTTTCCAGCACTGCCATTTCCACTGGGAAGGATTGCTTTTGAACATAGGTGATGACTGACCTCTCTGCCTGTGAGAGGTCTTCCACTGTGAGGAGCTGTCCACCAAGTGTGGTCCTGAAAGCGCCTAGCTCAGTGCTCACCTTTTGGCTGCTCGAGTGGGTGTGGCTGTGACCTGGGGAAAGCTCTTTGCGCTTTTTGACGGTCAACATCAGAGCATTCTTCCTAGTGTGCTCGTTACCAATGTACTTGAGTACTGTTTGGCTATCCCCGGCCCCTATGTGACCACATAACTCTGCTTGGCTATCCCCGGCCCCTATGTGACCACATAACTCTGCTCTCTTCATATCTGCTGGGGTCTTGTCCTCTGCCCTCTTCATGTCTGCTGGGGTCTTGACCTCTGCCCTCTTCATGTCTGCTGGGGTCTTGTCCTCTGCCCTCTTCATATCTGCTGGGGTCTTCTCCTCTGCCCTCTTCATACCTGCTGAGGTCTTGTCCTCTGCCCTCTTCATGTCTGCTGGGGTCTTGTCCTCTGCCCTCTTCATACCTGCTGAGGTCTTGTCCTCTGCTGCCCTCTTCATGTCTGCTGAGGTATTGTCCTCTGCCCTCTTCATGCCTGCTGAGGTCTTGTCCTCTGCCCTCTTCATATCTGCTGGGGTCTTCTCCTCTGCCCTCTTCATATCTGCTGAGGTCTTCTCCTCCGATGCCAGGCTTCTGGATTTTTCCTCACAGGGACTCTGGACCGGTGTGGTGAGAACAGGCGCCTCCCTATTGGCTGCTGCGATGGCCTCAGAACCATGTGGCCAAGACACAGGAAGTCCCCGTCTGAAATGCACCTGCGGCGCCTCCCGTTGGGCAGAGGGGTGGGCTCCGTCCTTCTCTTGCGGCCCGGCTTTTGCGGGAGAAGTGAGGGGCGAGGCCTGTGGCAGAGGGCTGTCGGTGAAAGGACGGGGCCGCTGGTTGACCATCGAGGTGGAGGACGGGAACTGGGCAGGGGGGTCCCTCGGGAACCGGAACTTCCTAAACGAAGACTGAGGGTACAGAGGCGTCGGTGACATGGGCATGACAGGTCGAATATTGTGCACTAGTTGGGGCTGGTGCTGGTCATTAATGTCATCTGGCTGAGCATCGGGCCAACTGTGAGCATTACCATCGTTAACATTAAAAAAGGGCAAGTAATGTGCTCCTGCCTTGCTCCTAACAGCACCTATGTCATATGGATGAATTGAAACATCTGGCTTTGAATATACCAGCGCCCATTTCCACTGGGAAGGATTGGCTGTGCTGGCTGCTATTTCACCTTGTAATTCTAATGTTTCTCTCCTTTTTTTTAATGTTTCTCTCTTTTTTTTTAACATTTGTTCCTGTTCTTCAATTGCATGTTTTTCTTGTAACATAGAAGATTTAGCCAATAAATATCGTCTCTCTGCCTCCGCGTTGATGCGTAATCTTGATGAAGAGGAGGAGTGGTGGGAGGAAGAGTTAGACCTCGTTGAGCGTGTGTCTGCCATCCTATTTGGATGCGCGCAGCTGCGCCTCATAATGTCATTAACGGGCAGGTCTGCCCTATCTGAACTCGCCATTTTAATTCAGAATAAACAAATAAATAAATCCACAAGGTCTTCGACGTGTTTAGAAACAGTGGCTGGTTATGTCATTATCATTGTCTTTCTCAATTGTTGGTTCGGTTACAGCCGCACGCCAGGCCGGCGTTTCCTTGTCTCGATGCGCGCAGCTGCGCCTCATCCATGTCATTAACGGGCGTCTGAACTCGCCATATTAATTCAGAATAAACAAATAAATAAATCCACAAGGTCTTCGACGTGTTTAGAAACAGTGGCTGGTTATGTCATTATCATTGTCTTTCTCAATTGTTGGTTCGGTTACAGCCGCACGCCAGGCCGGCGTTTCCTTGTCTCGATGCGCGCAGCTGCGCCTCATCCATGTCATTAACGGGCGTCTGAACTCGCCATATTAATTCAGAATAAACAAACAAATGAATCCAAAAGGTCTTCAACAGTGGCTGGTTATTTGTTTCCTTGGCTGCTCTCTTTATCCATGATATGTCACCAGCACAAAATAAAATATTCACTGTCCATAAACATCGTTATCAGAGGCGAAGTTTGTTTAGTGATAATCCATGCATTTATTCCAAACGAATAATTATTCATGTGGCGTTGGTTTTTGCAAACACATACCTCAATTATTTGTTTGCTTGCTTGTTTACAGCCGTCAGGCCGGCGTTTCCTCTGTTTGTAGCCGCGCGTCGGGCCGGCGCTTTCCGTTCCAATTTGGACCCGTTTGATCCTCCAATTCTTTTTTCGTTCCGGATCCCAATAATCCGTGCTCTTCAATCGCAGCTTGTCATTTGGCTTGGCTTCAGCCCGTTCCTTCGGATCCCAATAATCCGTGCTCTTCAATCGCAGCTTGTCATTGACTTGATGTAGTGGCCAAAATCCTAACAGGTTTGTCTTATAACCTATTTGAATCCTCCACTTGTAGGTTGGGAAGCAGTGTCAGACTCGCAGTCACAGAACAGAAACCACTGCACGTTTTTGTTGTTCCTTTTGCTCTTTTAATGGTCCAGCAAGAACAAAACATGAAAACAATATCGCACATAAAAGTAAAACAGGAGATCCCAATAATCTCTAAACAAAAAGGTTGCGTCTGCGCTGCGTGTCAATGACAGTATTGCTGCTGCCTGCTGCTCTGCCGTCACACGCCGCACCTGTGGCTTATAGCGTTAGCCCCGCCCCATTCACCTGAGCAAAGCGCCCCACTCACTGCAACAGAGAAATGTATTAATACAGATTCACAATTAATCAAAACAAATAAGCTTGAATGCGGCTCTTACAGTTAGCATGGTGTAGCCAGTGAGAGCCTGTCTAGTAAGGACTGTTAGCATGGTGTGGTCAGTGAGAGCCTGTCTAGTAAGGACTGTTAGCATGGAGTAGCCAGTGAGAGCCTGTCTAGTAAGGACTGTTAGCATGGTGTGGTCAGTGAGAGCCTGTCTAGTAAGGACTGTTAGCATGGTGTGGACAGTGAGAGCCTGTCTAGTAAGGACTGTTAGCATGGTGTGGTCAGTGAGAGCCTCTCTAGTAAGGACTGTTAGCATGGTGTGGACAGTGAGAGCCTGTCTAGTAAGGACTGTTAGCATGGTGTGGTCAGTGAGAGCCTGTCTAGTAAGGACTGTTAGCATGGTGTGGTCAGTGAGAGTCTGTCTAGTAAGGACTGTTTACATGGTGTGGTCAGTGAGAGTCTGTCTAGTAAGGACTGTTAGCATGGTGTGGTCAGTGAGAGCCTGTCTAGTAAGGACTGTTAGCATGGAGTAGCCAGTGAGAGCCTGTCTAGTAAGGACTGTTAGCATGGTGTGGTCAGTGAGAGCCTGTCTAGTAAGGACTGTTAGCATGGTGTGGACAGTGAGAGCCTGTCTAGTAAGGACTGTTAGCATGGTGTGGTCAGTGAGAGCCTCTCTAGTAAGGACTGTTAGCATGGTGTGGTCAGTGAGATCCTGTCTAGTAAGGACTGTTTACATGGTGTGGTCAGTGAGAGCCTGTCTAGTAAGGACTGTTTACATGGTGTGGTCAGTGAGAGCCTGTCTAGTAAGGACTGTTAGCATGGTGTGGTCAGTGAGAGTCTCTCTAGTAAGGACTGTTAGCATGGTGTGGCCAGTGAGAGTCTGTCTAGTAAGGACTGTTTACATGGTGTGGTCAGTGAGAACCTGTCTAGTAAGGACTGTTAGCATGGTGTGGTCAGTGAGAGCCTGTCTAGTAAGGACTGTTAGCATGGTGTGGCCAGTGAGAGTCTCTCTAGTAAGGACTGTTTACATGGTGTGGTCAGTGAGAACCTGTCTAGTAAGGACTGTTAGCATGGTGTGGTCAGTGAGAACCTGTCTAGTAAGGACTGTTTACATGGTGTGGTCAGTGAGAGTCTCTCTAGTAAGGACTGTTAGCATGGTGTGGTCAGTGAGAGTCTGTCTAGTAAGGACTGTTAGCATGGTGTGTGTGGTCAGTGAGAGTCTCTCTAGTAAGGACTGTTAGCATGGTGTGGCCAGTGAGAGTCTGTCTAGTAAGGACTGTTTACATGGTGTGGTCAGTGAGAACCTGTCTAGTAAGGATTGTTAGCATGGTGTGGTCAGTGAGAGCCTGTCTAGTAAGGACTGTTAGCATGGTGTGGCCAGTGAGAGTCTCTCTAGTAAGGACTGTTTACATGGTGTGGTCAGTGAGAACCTGTCTAGTAAGGACTGTTAGCATGGTGTGGTCAGTGAGAACCTGTCTAGTAAGGACTGTTTACATGGTGTGGTCAGTGAGAGTCTCTCTAGTAAGGACTGTTAGCATGGTGTGGTCAGTGAGAGTCTGTCTAGTAAGGACTGTTAGCATGGTGTGGCCAGTGAGAGCCTCTCTAGTAAGGACTGTTAGCATGGTGTGGTCAGTGAGAGTCTCTCTAGTAAGGACTGTTTACATGGTGTGGTCAGTGAGAGCCTGTCTAGTAAGGACTGTTAGCATGGTGTGGCCAGTGAGAGCCTCTCTAGTAAGGACTGTTTTTTTTTTTTTTTTTTTTTTTTTACACAGTTAAACAGAAGTAAAAACAATACATAATAAGTTATAACGATTGTGAAGGAGAAGTTAGAAGCCTAGAGGCTTATCAAGAACGTCCCCCGTTTTATAAAATCAAACATACAAAAATACAAGAATATGCATATTATAAAATACCAGAATACATTAAAAGATTCGTGTTAATACAAACATACATACACACAGTACATACATGGATATACTGTGTACATAATAATATATAACAACCCACCCACCTGCCTATAAACCTACCCACCCACATAACCAAATGCATACCTACATGTATGACCTGTTTTCTATCTACTACTTTTGGATGAGAATTTCTTTGTAGTTTGCTTTAAAAATAAGCAGAGATGGAGATTTCCTCAGCATAGGATCAGCTGCATTCCAAAGATTGGACCCTCTATACCTCACTGAGAACTGCCTAAGTGAAGTACCACAATAAGGTATATGCAGGTCCCTGGACTGACGTGTAGCATATGAATGGACATCTGAATTAAAAGAAAAAAAACTATTAAAACCATTTGGTAGATTGTGATCATGAATGCATTTGTACACAAATATACATATCTGTAAAGAATTAACCTCAGACACAGTCAGAATGTTTAGTTTCTTGAAAAGAGGAGCAGATGGTTCAAATCGATCTGAGAGGGTTGCCAGTCTAACAAATCTTTTTTGAAGTAAAATAATTTTTTGAAGATGAGATGAATGAGTGCTAGCCCAAATTATGTTACAATAAGATATGTAAGGAAAGATAAGACTATAATACAGGATTAAAAAACAACTTCTATTTATCAATGAACACACCTTCCTAATTATACCTACTGACTTCATTGCTTTTTTACAAACATGATCAATGTGTTTTTTCCAATTTAGTTTATCATCAACTAGGATCCCTAAAAACTTTGTTGAAGTTACTTGTTTGATTTCGGTGTTACTGATCAATAGCTTTGCCTCCTTTTTCGAAGAACTTTTACCTTTATTACAAAATACAATAAAATTAGATTTTTCTACATTTAACGATAGCTTATTAGTCTGGAACCAATCTGAGACACAAGATAAACCATCATTTGCTTCCCTAATTAATACTGCAAAATTCTCATGTGACATTATAATGTTGGTGTCATCAGCAAACAAGATCGAGAATACTCTAGGAGATACCCAAGCAAAATCATTTATATAAATCAAAAATAAAAGGGGGCCAAGTATAGAGCCCTGAGGAACCCCACAGACTAGCTTTGCCCTGTCAGAGTCATCGCCATTTATGGAAACAAACTGTTCCCTATTATAAAGATAGTCACTGAGCCATTTAATCACGTCGCCAGCCAAACCATACCTCTGAAGCTTTGATATAAGTATTTTATGGTCCACAGTATCAAATGCTTTGGATAGATCCAGAAATATGCCAATTGAAAATTGCTTATTGTCTAGTGCATCTGTGATTCTATCTATAAACTGTAAGAGAGCCATGTACGTAGAGTGTTTTTGTCTGAAACCATATTGATGTTCATATAATATATTATTGTCATTAAGATGTTTCAAAATTCTGGTATAAACCAGCTTCTCCAATATTTTAGATATGGACGGTAATAACGAAATCGGACGGTAATTGGAAAATAAGGATGAGTCACCAGATTTAAACAGAGGTATAACTTTTGCCACTTTCAAGTCTCCTGGAACAACACCTGTTTCCAGGGAGAGTGAAAAAACGTGGTGCAATGGCTCAATTATTGAAGGTAATACCTCTTTAAGCAGACTACTTTTAATATTATCATAACCTGCTGCTGAGTTTTTTAAATTTAAAATAATATTTTGCATTTCTTCCGAGGTAGGTGGTTCAAATGTAGACATAGATGGGTACTGACCTTGAATCTTGTCAAGTGGACAGTTATTTGTGCTCTTAATATTTCTAGCCAAGGAAATTCCAATGTTTACAAAATAATTATTGAAACCATTTGCAATCTCTGATGAGTTTGTGTATGTTTCATTTCCATCCACAAAAGTAGATGGAAATGAAACAGCATGTTTTTTTTTATTAAGTAATTGATTTATGACGTTCCATGTGGATTTTATGTTGCTGGCAGCTTCTTTAAATTTATTAGAATAATATGTCTTTTTTGCTGCACGAAGCAAGTATGTAAATTTATTTTTGAATTTTTTGTAAACATCTGAATTTAAAGGGGTCGGGCTAGTCACAAACTTTTTGTATAATTTGTTTTTCTTCTTTGCAGATTTCAGCAAACCAGAAGTAAACCATGGTTTGCATTCCTTTTTGACTGATGTCCCTTTATTATATGTAATGTAAGGAAAGCATTTTTCAAATGAGGAATTAAATATTTGTGAAAATGTTTGATATGCCAATTCTGCATCATTTTGATTATACACAGCATCCCATGGAACATCTTTAATACAACTCTCAAAACGAGCAATGTTACCTCTGCTGAAACTACGGTGACTTCCTCTCACCTCAGACCCCACTCGTTCACTTCTATTAGAAATGGTCAATTGGAAAATTGGAAAGTGATCAGAAATATCAGTTAACAGCAGTCCTGATTTGCTTGTATATTCAAAATTATTAGTAAAAATATTGTCAATAAGAGTGGCAGATTTCTTAGTTACTCGTGTTGGTTTATGAATGAGAGGCAGAAAATAAGTAGAATACAAGATGTTTAGGAAGTCAGCGGTCAAAGAATGACTATTGTTTTCTAACAAGTTGATATTGAAGTCCCCTAACAGAGTACACATTTTACCTTCCAAGTTAATTCCATCTAAAGTAGAAGCAAAAGCATCATTAAAAACGTTTATGTCAGTATTTGGGGGCCTATATATGCATCCAACAATAATATTTTTTCCTCCAAACATGGTACATGAAAGTATTTCTATAAACACTGACTCTGCATCAACTGTCGCCAAAGTTAATGCAAGATCTTTTCTTTCAATAAATTGAAAGTTTTGATGTATATAAATTGACACTCCCCCTCCTGATTTATTCTGTCTGCAGGAATGAATTGAGTTATATTGTGACATATCATAGGATGCAGCGATATCCTCACAGAGCCAGGTTTCAGAGAGGGCAATTACAGAAAACTGATGCTCTAGTGATGATAAGTATTGGTTTAAATGATCGTACTTTTTCTGCAAACTACGTATGTTTAGATGGAAACTTGAGAATTATGTTACTATGTACCTTCTGTCCTAGAAGTGTATTGTATTTCTTAAACTCCTCTTCATCATAATAATCACTAGTACCAAGTTCATTCTTAGTGTTGTTAAAAAACATAGAGTCAGGATCAAACTCATTATCATATTCCATATGTTTGTTATTTTCATTAAGTTCAAATGGATTAAGAATCAAGTTATTGAAGTCAGACAAAGGAACTAACTCATACTCAAAAACAATATTGCTAAAATCTGTGTCATTTAAACTGTGATAAGGAAATATAGTAGAACAGCAATCACAAATCCATGATGACCATTCAGCTGAATTAAATCTATCTAAAGGTGTACACCTTGTATGAAGTAGTCTATTACAACATGTACAAACAGTACCACATTTAACTTTAGCATTGCATTTTAAACAAAGTGTGGTAACTGTCATTAAAAGAAAGTATGTGCATAAAGGCCTAAAACGTTAAAAACTGGAATATTATCCATTATGAATGATCACTGCTTGTGTTGGTGTTGGTACCAGGTCGGTGGACTATGAGTCGGTCAAACTTCAGGTAGGCTATGTTCCCTTTATCTCTCTCTTCTCTCATTTTTGGCAGCAATTCTTTTCGTTTTGCACGGACACTCTCTGTGTAGTCCTCATTGATAAAGATTTTGGTGCCTTTAAGTGATTTTGCACATCTCATAATCTCATCCTTGTCCCTAGAACGAAGAAGTTTAACAACAACAGGCCGATCCCGACCCGATGCGTCATACCTCCCCGTTCTATGGGCACGTTCAAATTCAACTTGATTAGCATTTATCTTGAGATGGTCAGTAAGTACTTTCCTGACCTTCTTTTCTGAGTCATTCCAAGTTTCAGATTTCTCATCTGGTAAGCCATCAAAAACAAGATTGTTGCGTCTAGACTGATTGTCAAGGTAGTCTGTTTTTGAGGAAAGACTGACCATTTCAGATTGCATTGTGGCGATGTTTTTTGATATCTGTTGCAATTTATTCAAATCATCCTGTTTAGCAGACTTCAAATCATCCACATCTGCCTGGGAGAACTGCAGACTAGATTTTAGGTCTTGAACATCTTTGGAAACATTGAGTAGATCTTTCAACAAGTTGTCAACTCGTACGTTTGTGGAGTCAACAATCAATTGTAGGAATGATTTGTAATTATTTTCTTGCAGCTGAATGAGATCTTTGTAAAACAGTTTTTGTTGTTCAAGCAGTTCATGAACCATTGAAATAGTAACAGCTTCTTCATCACTTCTATTTCCTCTACGTGACATATTTACAGTGACTACAGTGATTCAGTGAAGCAGAAAGCAAGAGGTCTCACCAACAAAACACAATGATGCTTAAGCTGAAGCATATGGATCCCAGGCTAGAGACGATGGTGGAGCCAGGGTGGCTGCTGCTAGCCTGGTGGTGCCCGGTTGCTGATGGTGGTAGCTGGGCTGTTGAATGGTGTGGCCTGTGCTCAGCCTGGTAGTCTGGCAGATGGTGGGGCTTGTGCTCAGCCTGGTAGTCTGGCAGATGGTGTGGCCTGTGCTCAGCCTGGTAGTCTGGCAGATGGTGGGGCCTGTGCTCAGCCTGGTAGTCTGGCAGATGGTGGGGCCTGTGTTCAGCCTGGTAGCCTGGCAGATGGTGGGGCCTGTGCTCAGCCTGGTAGCCTGGCAGATGGTGGGGCCTGTGCTCAGCCTGGTAGTCTGGCAGATGGTGGGGCCTGTGCTCAGCCTGGTAGTCTGGCAGATGGTGGGGCCTGTGCTCAGCCTGGTAGTCTGGCAGATGGTGGGGCCTGTGCTCAGCCTGGTAGCCTGGCAGATGGTGGGGCCTGTGCTCAGCCTGGTAGTCTGGCAGATGGTGGGGCCTGTGCTCAGCCTGGTAGTCTGGCAGATGGTGGGGCCTGTGCTCAGCCTGGTAGTCTGGCAGATGGTGGGGCCTGTGCTCAGCCTGGTAGTCTGGCAGATGGTGGGGCCTGTGCTCAGCCTGGTAGTCTGGCTTATGGTGGGGCCTGTGCTCAGCCTGGTAGCCTGGCAGATGGTGGGGCCTGTGCTCAGCCTGGTAGTCTGGCTGATGGTGGGGCCTGTGCTCAGCCTGGTTGCCTAGCTTATGGTGGTAGCTAACCAGCTACTGAAACAGCTCAAACCAATAGTCAATATTGCTTCTGGTCACACATTTTGACAAAGATGACATAAAGGGACATCCAAAGTCCACTGACAATTTTGTGGTTGAAAAAATATAGAGGATTACTTAGATTTTTAGCGGATTATTTTCACCAGAGACACCAGCACAGCAGCATTGCATCCATCTTGGAAAAGGGGAGGAGTCTGGTCAGTGAGAGCCTGTCTAGTAAGGACTGTTAGCATGGTGTGGTCAGTGAGAGTCTGTCTAGTAAGGACTGTTAGCATGGTGTGGTCAGTGAGAGCCTCTCTAGTAAGGACGGTTTGCATGGTGTGGTCAGTGAGAGCCTGTCTAGTAAGGACTGTTAGCATGGTGTGGTCAGTGAGAGCCTGTCTAGTAAGGACTGTTAGCATGGTGTGGTCAGTGAGAATCTGTCTAGTATAGGGTGACCATATTTTGATTTCCAAAAAAGAGGACATGCTGCCCCCCCCCAGCCTCGAGATACTTAATGATACTCAACATTTACTCAAAGATGCATTATTGTTTTAATATATTTAAAGTATGCCTCCTCTGTAAGGATATACAATTATTATTTATATTATTTTACTGTATATAACATAACAATATCTCTCTATAACCAAAGACACACCAAACCAAAGTTACTCAACAATCAACCTGCTTGATTATGCCTAGAATTATCTGACAAATCTCAATGGCACAATAATAACTTAAAAATCAACCTGTAACAAAATAATAGCTCTCTTTTCAAGTCTTACTGGACAAAAATAAATAACAAAATATATGAAATAATAGAAAATAGAAAATCCAGTTAACAAATATCTCTTTGTATCTTGTCAACATCTGTATCATCCTCTCAATGCCTGGGAACAATGACAGCCACCTTGTCTTGCTGTGAGAAAGCATCCTTCTGTATTCAATGTTAACTAAGTCACAGTACTCCTTCAGGCTCTCAGTGCACACAGTGTAAATGTGGATGTACTGGTAGATTTTGAACATGATATTCTCAAGGTCAACATCTATTGTGTCTGCCCCATGATGAACACAATTATTCAATATGTGTGCTGGGCAACCCACACCGATCAGTGTTGTTCTGCAGCAACCTCTTCAAATTTGCAAACACATTCTTTCCCCCTTCATCACGTCGGATTCCTCCAAGGTTTGTGTTGCAATTGTCGCCAGTAAATGCAATGCATTTTTTCAGACAAATCGTTTTTTTTGCCATGTTTCAATGAGATATTGTGCAATGGTTTCTGCTGTCTCATTTGGTGTATTTAACCTTGTTTAATTTTGTTTGCATGCCCCTCTTCCAGTCAAAGTACTGTATTATGATTGGGAATATTTTCACTGCTCCGTGGTTACTCCTGTCTGTAGAAACACCACAGTACTGGATTTTATTTGAGTGCTTCATGTGCGACATCAATGGAGTGGGGGGCTATAACACATTGGCTTCGGATTTAGTGTGCGCACTACTGAACTTTTTGGCATTGTCAGAGTCTGGAAATGCCTTTTTTAGCAAGGCACTTGTGCAATCCATAGATTGTGATGTTTCACAGTATGAAATGCAAACGCACCCTCCTCTGCATTTACTTTACAGCATCCTCTGTTTTCCCGGGTTTAACAAAGAAGTCTGTCAACTTTGCAGACAAACTCTCAACTTGCACATGTCCATGTGCGCTTTAAGATCGCCTGCACCTTTATTGGACACACACGTGTATGTGCAAGCTTTGCACACGGTGCACTCCGCCTCCCATTTGTTCCGACGGGTCGGTACATTTGGAATTTCTTCTGCAGTTCATCTGTAAAAGTACATTTGTGATTTGGCATGAATGTGAGCTGTGCTCCACTCTGTCCCCTTCCTCTGTTTGTTTGTGAGCGTAGTTGTAGAGCCACCCACAAAGCTTCTCAGGGATTACATCACACACGCAACAGAGTACCGTAGTATTCTGTGCAATGCGCCAGTCAATTTAAGTACATGCAAACGCTCCATGAAACCCGGACATTTTCATGAATTTATAAACCACCCCCCGGACGGCCCGGACAGGGTGTGAAAAGAGGACATGTCCGGGCAAAAGAGGACGTTTGGTCACCCTAGTCTAGTAAGGACTGTTAGCATGGTGTGGTCAGTGAGAGCCTCTCTAGTAAGGACTGTTAGCATGGTGTGGTCAGTGAGAGTCTGTCTAGTAAGGACTGTTAGCATGGTGTGGTCAGTGAGAGTCTGTCTAGTAAGGACTGTTAGCATGGTGTGGTCAGTGAGAGTCTGTCTAGTAAGGACTGTTAGTATGGTGTGGTCAGTGAGAGTCTGTCTAGTAAGGACTGTTAGCATGGTGTGGTCAGTGAGAGTCTGTCTAGTAAGGACTGTTAGCATGGTGTGGTCAGTGAGAATCTGTCTAGTAAGGACTGTTAGCATGGTGTGGTCAGTGAGAGTCTGTCTAGTAAGGACTGTTAGCATGGTGTGGTCAGTGAGAGTCTGTCTAGTAAGGACTGTTAGCATGGTGTGGTCAGTGAGAGCCTCTCTAGTAAGGACTGTTAGCATGGTGTGGCCAGTGAGAGCCTGTCTAGTAAGGACTGTTAGCATGGTGTGGTCAGTGAGAGTCTGTCTAGTAAGGACTGTTAGCATGGTGTGGACAGTGGGAGTCTGTCTAGTAAGGACTGTTAGCATGGTGTGGTCAGTGAGAGCCTCTCTAGTAAGGACTGTTAGCATGGTGTGGTCAGTGAGAGCCTCTCTAGTAAGGACTGTTAGCATGGTGTGGACAGTGAGAGTCTGTCTAGTAAGGACTGTTAGCATGGTGTGGTCAGTGAGAGTCTGTCTAGTAAGGACTGTTAGCATGGTGTGGTCAGTGAGAGCCTCTCTAGTAAGGACTGTTAGCATGGTGTGGCCAGTGAGAGCCTGTCTAGTAAGGACTGTTAGCATGGTGTGGTCAGTGAGAGTCTGTCTAGTAAGGACTGTTAGCATGGTGTGGACAGTGAGAGTCTGTCTAGTAAGGACTGTTAGCATGGTGTGGTCAGTGAGAGCCTCTCTAGTAAGGACTGTTAGCATGGTGTGGTCAGTGAGAGCCTCTCTAGTAAGGACTGTTAGCATGGTGTGGACAGTGAGAGTCTGTCTAGTAAGGACTGTTAGCATGGTGTGGTCAGTGAGAGTCTGTCTAGTAAGCACTGTTTACATGGTGTGGTCAGTGACAGTCTGTTTAGTAAGGACTGTTAGCATGGTGTGGTCAGTGAGAGCCTCTCTAGTAAGGACTGTTAGCATGGTGTGGTCAGTGAGAGTCTGTTTAGTAAGGACTGTTAGCATGGTGTGGTCAGTGAGAGCCTGTCTAGTAAGGACTGTTAGCATGGTGTGGTCAGTGAGAGTCTGTTTAGTAAGGACTGTTAGCATGGTGTGGTCAGTGAGAGCCTGTCTAGTAAGGACTGTTAGCATGGTGTGGCCAGTGAGAGTCTGTCTAGTAAGGACTGTTTACATGGTGTGGTCAGTGAGAGCCTGTCTAGTAAGGACTGTTAGCATGGTGTGGTCAGTGAGAGCCTCTCTAGTAAGGACTGTTAGCATGGTGTGGTCAGTGAGAGTCTGTATAGTAAGGACTGTTTGTCATGTGACTGGTGGCATGACTGTCCCTCCATGCTGTTCCTGTCAGCGAAACAAGAGGAAACCACAATTCTGTTGCATCATCAGCGAACCCTTTCACTGCCAGCAGCAAGCAGAGGCCTGAAAGGGGACATTTCAACAGGTTAATATAGGTCTTTGAGGTCCCCTAAACATGTCCCCTAAACATGTCTTATGTTTAGGAAAAAAAGGGGGTTGCTTTTATCGTACAAATACTATAATTATCGTACATCTAGCAGTGGTGTGCGAGCCTGTACCATTGAATGAAATCCAGATCCAACTTTCAGACGAGCGTTGCAGATCAAATATGACTCAAGATCTGGCAATAGTGTAGCAATCTTGTTGTTAAAAATGTTGTCGGAAACACATTTTAGGTCCACCTTAAGTAGAACAGATGGACGTGCGAGCCGCCATCTTGTACACATGCATTTTTATAAAGATCTCTTCACACACATTATTATAACTACGGCGATTGTGGCTGCAATTCTGAATGGCTGGTTTCTTTTCTTTTTTTTTACGTTTTTATTAAAAAAAATTTCAACAACATACATAGACAATACATTTCAGCATACAAAATTATAAAGACTCATCAACAAGAAATAAAAATAAAACAGATATACAAAAATGAGAAAAGAAAAAGTGTGGCATGGGTCCTTCGGTCCATTCTATATTTGCATCCTTTATTTACATTTTCAATAATAATTCCATTTGGGCTGTGGGGAGTGCTTAATGTCTGAAGGAGTCGACTGAAGGCATCTTGTCCTCTGCAAAAGCATGCAATTGGTCCACTGATGGATACATCTTGATATTTGTCTAGTCTAGTGTGTTCATTAGATGGGTGAAATCCTCTTTCAGTGCCTCTGTGCCTGTTTTCGTAAGCAGTTAGCCTCTGGTATGCGTGCCATTAGTGTTAGCCACGCTTCTAGGCCTCTTTTCTTTTGGAAAGAATGATACAAAAAAAATAATAATAATAAAAAAAATAATCTAATTTTTTTTTTTTATATTCGACTAAGAGGTTGGCCAGTCGACTACGGCTCCTTTCGACCAATTAGTCGACTAATCGATTAATAGGGGTCAGCCCTACAATGTTCTATTTCCCTTACTGTCCATTATTGACTGATATAGTGCTGATATCACCCTTCCCTTCCTTCCTTCGTATGATTTTGCCATTATCTTAATTACCCCATTCTGTTCTTTGTCTCTGTCTTGCTTTATTTCCTTGTTATAGTAGTCTCTAATCTGTAAATATCTAAAGTGGTCCCTATTCTCTAGTCCGAATCTTTCTTTACATTTTTCATATTGCTGTTATCCCCCCCCCCCCCCCCCCCCCCCCAGTTCCCATCTTTTGAACCCATGTTCTTCTATCCCTGGTTTGAATTTGTTGTCATGTGATATCCATCTCAGTATCTTGGATTCTTTTTCTAGCTTGTATTTCTTTACTATTGTGTTCCATATGTTTATAGTGAATTTGGTAATTGGGTATAGTTGTTCCTGTCTTCTGAACAGCTCCCTATCTCCTATCAGTGCCTGCACTTTGAATCCCTCTCTTTTGGTTTCTATATCTTTCCATTTGGCTTCATAATTCACATTGCACCAGCATGCTACTGTTATATTATCGTATAGCTTACGCTCTGCACTCTAGTGGAACCCTATCCCTTATCAATCTAATACTGAATAATTTTCTTCACATGTACACACCCATCCGCCTGGCCACACCCACATCCGCTCCTCTACATAAGCAGGGTCGTGGCCATACTAACAGCTCCTTCCCTATTTTCACCACGGTAGAAGTGACTGTATACACCACTTTGAGTTTAGTGCCGAAATAGTTGTTGGAAAGGAGCTACGTGGATTGTATCTTATTTTTCTCTCTCTTCGCAATTTTACGAGAAAAGCTAAGACATAATGTTTGCACCTTCGGAGGGTTTGGACACTCGCAACGTCACCCTTCACCAGCCGGTGGCAGGGGATTTGCGACGCAGACTCTTCGCCTCAGCTCGCTCTCGTCGTAAGGTGGCGAGCAGCAGGGGCGGGCTTTGATGTTGGGCTGGAGCCGGACGAGAGTTCTCTTGCCTCTTCTCCATTTACGATGGAGACTGAGGATTATATGGAGGGGGCGAGAGCTCTCTTGTTCGAAGCCCCAGTAGAGATGTATCACTCTCCCCCTCGGGAAGTGGCAGGGAGTGTTGCGTCTCCTTGGGGTCCCTTGTACTCCAGGGTTGGGTTAGAACCTCCGACCCTGAGACAAGATGCCCAGCTATCTGCCGCGTCGGATGGTGGCGCCCGTGGCAGCCTCCTGTACGCGAGGGACACGAGTGACGTGGAGGGAGGTACGCAAGGGGAGTTGCTTGCCTTGTTCCCCGAGCTCATGGCGGCCGCCGCAGCCGCTAATGGCGTGGCGTTGCCGCAGCCTCTGCCTGCACCTGTTCCTGATGACATGATAGGTCATCTCTGGCAACGTCGTCCTGTGAGAGAGACGGGCGTTGTCTGCCCATTCTTCCCAGCGATGGAGGCCTACGTGACACAGGGACAGGTAATCTCCCGCATCACTGGCCTTACCCCCGCCTACGTGCCAGTCACGTGGGTGGTGGATTTGGTCCAGGGGCTAAAGGACGGGGTGCCTCGGCTTGATAGCCCGATGGCATCCATACTTTGTCCCGAAATGGTGTGGGAGCCGTTGCGAAAGCCGGTTACCCAAGGGAAATCGGCTAGGCAGTTGGCTAATTGGAGTGACCAGGTGTACATCGCTGCGACTCAGAGCCTAGCTGCGACCTCCAACATCGCACAGCTAGCATGCTACATGTCGGGGCTGATGGCGGGCGGGTCGTTATTGGATGACCATCAACCATACCTTCATGCCCAGGCGGCTGGAGCCATCCTGCACCTAACCCAGCTGCAGGCGATAGCCGCGGGGAAGGAGCGCGCCCTGGCCACTCTCTCCCAGCGCCACCTTTGGCTGGAGCAGGCGCGGGTGCCGGAACAGAGGAGGATTCCGCTGCTCACGGCCCCCCTCTCCGATGCTGGGCTATTCGGGTCGGCCATGCAGCAGATGACGGCAGCCTGCAGAGAGATGGAGGAGGAGCGCTCTGTGCTCCAACCCCATTTCCCCCGACCTGATGCCACCGGTGATGTCCGGAAAAAGCAACGGCGGCAGAGGACCGCAACCGTTGCCTCCGCCACCACCGCCGCCACTGCTGGACCTTCGGCGAAGAAGGCCAGGAGTGGAGGGAGTGCCTCGTCCGCTGCAGCCAGCCGCACCACGCCCGGAGGTAACGGTAGGGATCGTCGTGACCAGGCTCCCCAGAACCGTTCTTCCGGGCCGGCTCCCCGTGGGGGCAAACAGCGCTCTGCACGCGGCAGGCACCGCTAGTGACTCCCCTGTTTACCCCCCCCCCAACATATAATTTTGTTATTAAATAAAAAAGTCCTTCCTGGTGAGGGACTGTTTTTTGTTACAAAATGTGTGTTCATTCACTATATATTGGGGATACGATGTATAAACCTCACCTAGCTGTGGGGTTGTGTGTTTGCTTAGGGAGTAGGACAGTTTTCTTGAAAATTGTGTTCTGGTCACTATACATGTGTGCTTAGCAAGGCCTGTGGCTAGCACACGGTCGAGAGACTTGTCTTCCCTCATCATGAAGAAAACGGTGTTCTTCTTGCAGTAGTAAGAGTGAACTTTACCTTTTTTATCTGAGGGGGTTGTGTGTATTCTGTTACGTTTGGGAAACATGGCATCGAGTCCACAACCAGGTTAGAGTGTTAGCCTACAGAAGTAAATCACATATCATTAGCCTCATAGCATAATTGCCTAAGTAATTTTTTGGCCAAATTGATATTTCTGCCTAACTCTACTTTCCTCACACTGCTGCACCACCCTGGCTTAGTGGCTGTGTCCTCAGCCAATCAGAACCTTGTTATTTTAAGAATCCCTTTCTGCCTAACTCACTTGTGTGACTTGTGCCAAAATTAGTTTTTTCTTCTTTTCCGAAAGTCTTGAAAAATGACTTAGGCAATTATGCTATGAGGCTAACGATATGTAGCTTGTACCGAGGTCTTTGACCCTCTCTTTAAACGTCTGTGTTTTCTCTTTACTTGGTGAAGTATGTAAACACGGGTGACGTGTTCGCACATGAGCCTAAAGCCTTGTATAAAAACCCGTTTTTCACAAACGAGTTTATTGTCTGTGGCTGGCGTGCAATGGTTGAGCTTATCCTAGTGGATACACGCTTTTCATATAGCATGCTAGATAAACTGGTATCATGCGCTGCTTGTTTGTTTTCATCGTATCCGGGGTATGGGGTCATAAGGGGCCATAGAATACGTCACTGGGCGCATTTCTATTGGTCGTGAGGCTTCCGTGAGTTATTTTTTTTAAGCTCCATGTTGTGGACCGCTGTCATTGTCAAGATTGAGTTATGCGGTGTGTTGGAAACTTTTTTTCTGCTCTGCTCTCTATTGCATATGTGCTGAGCTTTTGGTCACGTGGCTCAATGTTTAGATATATCTTTTCAATTATTACTCAGGTGGGAGGTCTCTCTGGGGGTTCCCTGTCTCCTCTTTTTTATACAGAGCAGAGTTGACAGGGTTTTTTCCCTCAGACGTGTCATATGGGGCCCATATCTGTGTCTTTTGGCCAACTTCAGTTCAGTTCAGTTCAGTTATTTTTTATTTCGGGGCTTTGGACACATAACGAAAGGTTATCCTATAACCTAGTTATATGAATACTGGCTGAGCGTCTCGCTCTTCAACATATTGAGATATATCTTTATCTCCAGCACCTACTGTGCTTCATTAACAAAACAATGCACCCATGCACCTGACCAGGCCCCGCCCCAGTGTCCTCCTATAAGACACCGGACATGGTCACACTCCCCCTTCCTCTGGAAAAAGTTTCCATCATAGAAAACCCAACCAAGGGACCTCAGGGCGCTAAGAGCGAGACGCTCAGCCAGTATTCATATAACTAGGTTATAGGATAACCTTTCGTTATATAGCATTACTGGTATCGCGTCTCGCTTTTCGCCATATTGAGATATGGGGCAGAGCAGACGCGTGGCCTGACAAATGTACCCCCTGAGGACCCGCAAGCCCTACCACCAGGGGGGAGGGGAGACCCGCCCTTCCTAGTGAAGAGGGGTGGCAGTCAACTCCACCAACATGCGAAAAAAAAGGGAACCAGAAACCCCTAAAAGCGCACAGTACAGGCGGGACCACGTGTGACACATCACCCCGTGGCACACACCCACACACCCCTGCTAACCCACCGACAGGCGGGACGCAGGGGAGGTCCCAGACCTCAGAACCGCCTGGGAGACAGAACCCCCAGTCATGGCCATGAGGTAAAACCTAACGAAGGGACCCGTGGAGGACCAGGAGGCCGCAGCACAGATGTCCTCCACCGAGGCCCCCCCTAACAAGGTGGCAGAGGCCCAGGGGGGGCCTGTCCAGCCAACGTGCAGCAAGGGCAATGCCCTCGCCCAACCAATGTGACAGGCGCTGCTCGGACAGTGCCTTACCAGCGCGAGGGCCACCGTAACAAACAAAAAGTTGATCGGTAGCTTGAGATCCCGAGTCCGACTGAGGTAAACCCCAAGCACGGACAGGACACGACAGATGAAGGCACGCCTCTAACCCACTAGCGTGAGGAGGCGGATGAAACGCCTGAATCACAATATCCCTGGAGCGAAAAGAGCTCCGGATATTCTTTGGCATGAAGACAGGGTTAGGCCTCAGAGTCGCTACGAATA
Organism: Notolepis coatsorum; assembly: GCF_963971535.1. Classification (NCBI taxonomy): domain Eukaryota; kingdom Metazoa; phylum Chordata; class Actinopteri; order Aulopiformes; family Paralepididae; genus Notolepis; species Notolepis coatsorum. The sequence goes on from NC_140170.1 coordinate 29,270,801, forward strand.
GACAAGCACTCAGGCCGCACCGAGAGAGCACACAGCTCACCCACGTGCTTAGCGGAGGTGAAGGCCAATAGGAACGCAGTCTTGAAAGACAGCCGCTCCAACGACGCCTTCTCAAGAGGCTCAAACGGGGCCTCAGACAACTGGCCGAGGACCAGTTGGAGGTCCCACTCGGAGACAGAGAACGTTCCACCGGCTTGAGATGCCGAGCACCAAGCAGGAACGTCCCACGAGAGGGTGGCTGAACAACGTTCCGCCCCCACACTCGACCATACGCCACTCCCCAGCGTAAGCCGTAGTAGAGGACGGAGCGCGCACGTACCGGATAGCGTTAACCCCAGAATAGCCAAGACGCATCCCCACCAGATTCACACTGTCAGCAGCCAAGCCCAGAGGCTGCCCCAGAACAGGAAGGCAGAACAGGGGCAGAGCGGAGGCGTGGCCCCACAAGTGTACCCCCTGAGGGCCCGTAAGCCCCAGCCAGGGAGGAGGGGAGTCCCGTCCTAACGAAAGGGGGGAGGCAGCCACCAAAGGGCGAAAAAAGGGGGAACCAGGCACCCCTGAAAACGCACAGCACAGGCGGGACCATGTGTGACACAGCACCGCGTGGCACACACCCACCCCTACTAGCCAATGGTGGGACGCAGGAGAGGTCCCAGACCTCAGAACCGTCTGTGAGACAGAACCCCCAGTCATGTCCACAAGGTAAAACTTAACGAAGGGACCCGGGGAGGACCAGGAGGCCGCAGCACTGATGTCCTCCACCGAGGCCCCCCCTAACAGGGCAGCAGAGGCCGCCACTCCACGAGTGGAGTGCGCCCTGACGCCCCCGGGGGGACCTGTCCAGCCAACGTGTAGCAAAGGGCAATGCCCTCGCACAACCAATGTGACAGGTGCTGCTTGGACAGCGCCTCACCCACGCAAGGGCCACCGTAACAAACAAACAGTTGATCGGAAGCCCTGAGATCCCGAGTCCGACTGAGGTAAACCCCCAGTGCACGGACAGGACACAACAGGTGAAGGCTCGCCTCCAACACACTAGCATGAGGAGGCAGACGAACGCCTGAACCACAATATCCCTGGAGCGAAAAGAGCTCCGGATATTCTTTGGCACGAAGACTGGATTAGGCCTCAGAGTCGCACCGCTATCGGCCGAACAGACAGGCACTCAGGCCGCACCGAGAGAGCACACAGCTCACCCACACGCTTAGCGGAGGTGATGGCCAAAAGGAACGCGGTCTTAAAAGACAGCTGATCCAATGACGCCTGCTCAAGAGGCTCAAACGGGGCCTCCGACAACCGGCCCAGTACCAGTTGGAGGTCCCACTCGGAGACAGAGAACGTTCCACAGGCTTGAGACGGCGAGCGCCAAGCAGGAATGTTTCACGAGAGGGAGGCTGAACAATGTTCTGCCCCCACACTCGACCATACGCCACTTCCCAGCGTAAGCCGCGGTAGTGTATGGAGCGCTCGCGTTCCGGATAGCGTAAACCATAGAAGAGTCAAGACGCATCCCCACCAGATTCACACTTTCAGCAGCCAAGCCTAGAGGCCGCCCCAGAACAGGAGGCAGAACAGAGTTCTGCGTGCCTGAGAGAGGGCCCACGGTGACCACGGAACAGGCCACGGAGGGGCTACACAGAGCTGAATCAGGGCCGGGGACCACACAGCTGAGCCCCGGCCCGGCACGACCAGGACCAAGTCCCGCGCTCCCGACGTACCCGCCCCAACAGCTGAGCTATCAGGTGTAAGGGGGGGGAAGCGTACAGAATCCCGGACGGCCACGGAATCGGTCCCAGACCTGCCCGACTATGTCTGGACGTAATCCCCACTCGTCAGGGTGAGGACCGCCCCGCGACATCACACCTGCACCCACATCACCCTGCCGGGGATGTGGAGAGCCCTCAGGCTGCGCAGATGGAGAAACGCCCATGGCCAGAGCTCGACCGACCGCCCGGTGCAGACGGGGGGAGCGTACTCCTCCCTGTCTGTCGATATACGACGCTGACGTCGTGTTGTCCGTCCTGATCAAAACATGCTTGCCCACCACAAGGTGGCCGAGCCGTTTGAGGACCAGAAGGACTGCCTTCAATTCCAACACATTGAATGTAGCGCAGACCGGGCAGCATGGTCTTGCCAGCTGCCCCCTACTGCATTGGCCCGACACGTCCCCCTCCCCACATGAGGGAGGCGTCGGTGAAGACCGTGACGTGTGACAACCTGCTGCCCATGGGGACCCCGCTGGTGAGAGCCCCAGGCCCTCCCCAGAGGGTGAGGTCCCCCAGTACTGACATGGGAACCTTCAGTCGCTACCACTTGCCTCTCACCGGGTCTATTTCCATACTGGAAAACCACCTCTGTATCCTCCTCATGAAGAGGAGGCCAAGAGGGACCACAGAGTGAGCAGATGCCATCATACCGAGCAGGCGCATCACGGACAGCGCCGTAACCGCCCTAGGACGGAACCTCCCGAGCGTGCCGAGAACACCCACTCGCCGCCGCTCTGAGAGGGATGCCCATATAGACCTTGAGCTCAGAATAAGCCCAAGTACTCCACCCGTTGACTGGGAAGAGGAGTACTCTACTTCCAGTCTACAGCAAAACCCAGTCTGGTGAGGAATTCCACCACCTGCCTGGTATGAGACCTGACGATCTACCCTGACCGGCCAAGGACCAGAACGTCGTCCAGGGCAGAATACACTTCGTAACCCCCGACGACGCACAGGCCCCAGTGCGGTCTCCACGCACTTGGTGAAGATGCGGGGAGCCAGAGAATAGCCGAACGGCAGCCTCTGGTACTCATACGCTAAATCCTGCAAAGGAAGCGTAGGTAAGCCCTAGGATGGAAGATCGGGATGCGAATACGCATCCTACAGGTCTATGGAGGAGAACCAGGCCCCCACCTGACAGTGTTCAACAGGTGGGAGACGGTAAAAATGCCGAACCTTCCATGGGACAGGTCCAGCATGGGTCTGATACCCCCCCCCCCGATTTCTCGGGCACCAGAGAATACCGGGAGGAAACGCCACGCATCGCGTCCTCCTTTGGGACCACGACGATGGCTTGCTTCGCCCACAGAGATTGGATCTCGTCGGCCAGAGCTGTCACTGCTGGTGACCCTGACAATAGGGTCTGTACGGGGGACCCGGTTTGATACGGGGGAAGCTGACATCACACTGGGTGACAAAAGTTCCCCCACTGAACACCTCGTCAGCATGGATTGCTGAGGAACTGTTCTACAGCTGGACATGCAAGGTGTGAGGCCCCCACACTGCCCGATAGGGTGGGTTCCTACACACCGTAGCCCTGCAGTGATATTACTACTAATAATAGCAGGGCCTTTGCTGCTGCTGCCCCCTCCCTCTGGAATGCCCTCCCCAGCCATATCCGTGATGCAAACACCCTGACATCTTTTAAATCAGCCCTCAAAACTCACCTTTTCAATCTTGCTTTTGACCTCTAATTCTGTCGGTGTTATTTTATTTTTGTCATGTATTATTTTTGTTCTGTTTTTTGTTTTGCCATAGTTTGTCTCTCCTGCCCATGTAAAGCGTCTTTGAGCACCTGGAAAAGCGCTATATAAAATAGATGTATTATTATTATTATTATTACTACCACCCAAATCACACGCGCCTGCCAGACCACTGCCGGTCTTCCAGGAGTGGGAGGCACTAACGTGACACCTGGCCTGGCGAAGGCAAGGTCGGGGGAACCCGCACTGTTTGCCTCAAGAGGTCTCGAGCCCCCCTGCTGACAACCTTTGTAGTTGACAGACGTAACACCAGGCTCACCAAACACAGATGCAGAACGTGTGGCGTGGGAGCCGCTTGACAGCACAACATTCTCACGGACAGACCCAGGCCTAGCCAGCAACTGGGTGTCAGCCCGTGTCCCCATGAGAAGCGAAACGTGGGGCCGCTTGCGCTTCATTGAAGGCACGCGGCCCGCAGCCAAAGGAAACAAATCAGAGCCTTTATCCCGCTGGTGTTGGGGGGAGGGAGTGACCGGAGAGCGAGCTAGACACAGCTAGACGGCGACGTTTTTTTAGGGCGTGCTCATCTAATGTAGCCGATCCCTCGGCCGCCAAGGCTGTCGGCCTTGCGTCACCTGTTTTCGTTGTGTCCAGGGTACCTCAGGCGGGGGAAACATGGCCGCTGGTTGAGGGCCTCGCCACAGCCGCTGAACAGCTGAATTGCCAATGGCTGAATTGGAGTATTGCACTGTGCGGGCACAGCTCTGTGGGTTCTGCGGCTCTGCAGCTGCATGCTCTCGCAAATCCAGCACCAAGCTCCCGCTGACACATCGTTGTCATTATTGGTGAAGCAACAATGAAACAAATGTAATGATTGTTTCGTTCATCGCATAGGCTATTTAATTTTAGCCTATTTTAATACAATTCAAATAATCAAATTGTGCTTAGAGGGAATCATTTTCACCGGACATTATGACCGGAGAGATTAAATATGTTGGACTTCAACAGATTTTGCCGGTCAAAAACCGGTAATTACCGGACAACGGAAACCCTGGCTGCGACATGGTGCACAGCATACCGAACGCCCCTTCCGCCGGGGTGCTGTTCACAGTAGACCCCTTAGGCGCCTGTCTAGTCCGCAGTGCTCCGGGCACAGGTCAAGTTACGCTCTTGGCCTGTTGCCAGGATTGAGGGATCAACCTCTTTGGGGGTTGTCTCCCCGGTGCGCCGACTGGCCCGACAGTGTTGTGGAGGTGTAGCCTCTGTAGAGTGCTTCAGGGCGGCGTGCTGTAGGGGGAAAGGCCTGCTCTTGGAATGGGCCCTGTCCGATACGCTGGCGATGTGGGGGGTGGTGTCACTAGTGACCGTCTGGTGGGGTCTTGATGCTACGGCATCGTTGGCCTCACCAGGCCCCCTTTCCGGGGGGTCCTGACGCTCAGGCTGTTCCTGGGGTTGGGTCCTCCTCCGCGCTCCGCTGCTATGGCCTTGCCACAGGGTTGGGTTCTTGACCTTTGACCCTGTGATGTTAGGGGCTATAACGTTTTTTTCCCCCTTCCTGTTCGTTCCCTGGTGGCATGTGGGATGCACGCCTGGGTAGTCGCGGGTCCTTCTGTGTGAAGGTAAGTCCCACGATCTGCTCAGCCTGTGCGTTGAGTTGCTAAACCCTCTTCGCACAGTCGGATCCGATTCCCTCCCGTCCCCCTCTAGGGGGGTCCGGGGGCTCGGGTCCTCCCCGGTTCTGATGGTTGTGGGGGGCCTCAGCGGGTACATTTGTCAAGCTTCTGCTCTGCTCAGCTCCTGTGTTCCACTAGAGTGCAGAGCGTAAGCTATACAATAATATAACGTACGGTTATCCTATATATGAGTATAGCGAGCGCTCTGCACTTGACTCACTGACGACCCGTGGTCTTCGCCTTCGGTGGTGAAAGACTTGGGAAGGAGCTGTTAGTATGGCCACAACCTCACTTATGTAGAGGAGTGGATGTGGGTATGGCCAGGCGGATGGGTGTGTACATGTGAAGAAAATTATTCAGTATTAGATTGATAAGGGATAGGGTTCCACTAGAGTGCAGAGCGCTCGCTATACTCATATAACTATGGTTATAGGATAACCGTACATAAGCTGTGCTGCATAGTAATAGCTTTCTAAACTGGGTACTGCCATTCCTCCTTTTTCCTTTGGTAGTTGTAGAGTCACATATCTGATCCTTGGCCTTTCCCCCCCCCCAAATGAATCTTGATATCTGTCTGTCCCATTCCCTGAATTGTTTTTGTGGTATTAATATAGGTAGAGACTGAAATAGGTATAGTAACCTTGGTAATATGTTCATCTTAATGATTTCGATCCTTGAGCTGAAATCTAGGGGCATTACTGTCCATCTTTCTAGGTCTCTCTTGATTTTCTGATTGATCTGTGTACAGTGGCGTCGCGTGGGTAAAATAACTGGGGATGCCAATTTTTTTTTTAATAAAAATGTGTTTTTTTTTATAAAAAAATTATTATTATTTTATATATATATAAAATAATAATTATATTTATATATATATTTAAGCCAAATAATATTGTGACAAAATAAAAATGCACACTAAATAAAAATACACATTTCAAGTGTAAACATACAGCTATACTATTCCATGGGCTAGATTTAATAAGATTCGAGCTGGGTAAAGCTCTTCCCACACCCCCACGGCGGAAAATGTACAGAGGCCAGAGTACTTAGTTTGCTGACGGACCCGTTTTAAGGTGTGGGAAGGGCTTTAGTCAGCTCGAATCTGATTGGCTAGTATTGGTTTTGGACTCCACATACATGAATCACATGGTGGAAGCTGGAGAAAGATACCTCCCCTCTGCCTCCTCTCCTCTGCTGCAGTGACTGCCCCAGTGACTGCACTGTGTCTCAGTGTGTTAGAGAGAGTGAGAAGGAGAAGAGGGAGACATTTCTAAAAATATATATATATATAACACAGAGATGAAAAATAATGATTTTTTTATTATTATTGTAAACTATAAAAAAAAAAAAAAAAAAAAATCATATTTCATATTTCATATTAATTCATATTTGAATAATGGGGACTCCTGGCTTCCGTTGGCTTCCAGGAGGATTCGCCACTGTCTGTGTATAGTTTGCATCGTATAACCCCTCCATCCCTCTTGTAATGTTCACCCCTAGGTAATTGATCCTGTCCATGTCCCATTTAATTTTGTATTTTTCTTTGATCTCTATCGTTGGCGTGTAGTTCAGTGCTAAAGTCTGTGTCTTCGTCACGTTGAGTCTAAATCCTGAGTAGTATCCATATTATGTCAGTAAATCCATCAGTGTCGGAAAGCTTGTGTCTGGTTGTCTCATATACACTATCACGTCGTCTGCGAACAGTCCCAATTTATGTTCTGTTCCCCTTATCTCCACCCCTTTGATGTCTTTGGTCTGTCTAATTAGTTGAGCCAGTGGTTCGATGAATACATCGAAGAGCGTCAGCGAAACACAACAACCCTGTCTGGTAGCTTTCTCTAGTTTAATCCGGTCCGTCAAACTACCATTTACCTTAATCCTAGCTGTCGGTTATTGATATAATGCCCTAATTATTTTCATAGCATTTTTGTCTAATGCAAATTTCTCCAATACTTTATATAGAAATATCCAGCTTACACTGTCGAAAGCTTTTTCTGCATCTAGGCTAACTAATACTGCACTTCCTCCTTCCTTTTGTATCTCCTCTACCACCTGCACTGTCTTCCTTATGTTGTCCTGTGTCTGCCTTCCTTTAATGAATCCGGTCTGGTCTTTGTCTATAATATCTGTCATAATTGTCTCAAATCTTTTGGATATTATTGATGTATACATCTTGTAATCTACATTAAGTATGGACACAGGTCTGAAACTCCTACACAGTTCTCTATCTTTCCCTTCTTTTGGAATTGGAGTAATTATGGCCTTTTTCCATGAAGGTGGCATTGTGCCTTTTTCCATTGTGTGTCTGAATGCTGCTTCTAATATGGGGCTCAGTTCCTGTCTAAATGTTTTGTAGAATTCCGAGGGGAACCCATCGCTACCCGGTGACTTACTACTCTTGGCTTTACTGATCGCATTCCATACTTCCTATTCTGTGATCTCTGCATTTAATATTTTGTTCCTTCCCTATCGATGGTAGATCAAATGTTTCAAAATATTTCTCTATCTCCTCTTCTCCTGCCGCTATCGGTTGTGTGTATAGTTTCTTATAATATTCTTCAAATGTCTTCTCTATTTCAGCTGGTTCTCTCAGTATTTTGTTTGTGTTCGTGTCCCTTATTGTGTGTATTGTGTTCAGTTTTTGTTGTGTCCTGATTTGTCTAGCTAAAAGTCTGGTCGCTCTCGGTCCCCCTTCATAGTATGTATGCTTCATGTATCTAGCTTTCTTCTCTATTTCTGTCAGCAGCTCTTTGTTTATCTTTCCTCTAACTTCCTTTACCTCACTAAGTGTCTTTTGGTTCTTTGAGCTTTGGTGTTCTTTCTCTAATTCTTTCAGTTTTTTTATCAAGTTCTGGTATGTCTCTATTCTAGCCCTCTTGAGTAATGCCGTCTTTGCTATACATTTTCCCCGTATTACTACCTTTAGTGCATCCCATAAAATGTTTGGGTCTAATAATAATAATAATAATAATAATAATAGATCAAATTTATATAGCGCCTTTCATAGAACCCAAGGTCGCTTCACAATCAGGACAAAAAATAGGGCAAGGAAAATAGGGGGGGGGGAAGGGGGGATGAGGGAAGGTAAGGGATAATGGACCTAATCTAATCTAAACTAATTGATGGGGAAAAGCCTTGGTGAAGAGGTGTGTTTTTAGAGCGGATTTGAAGGTGTCCAGGGTTGGGCGTTGGGTCTACCTCTCCATTATCATTTTCTTCTCTGTATCTAATTATGTCTTCCTTTACTTCGTTAACCAAACCTTTGTTATTTAATAGTCCTATATTCAGTCTCCAAACTGTATTTCTCCGTCTACTTTTAAGATTCACTGTCAGATATATTGTGCTATGATCTGATATGTCCGTTACCCCTATCCTGCATTCTTCTACCCTGTATCTGTCCCCCTGAGAAAATAGTCTATCCTTGAATATGTTGTGTGTGGATGTGAATAATGTGTGTATTCTCTATCTAGTGTGTGCATTGCTCTCCATATGTCCATGATTCCTAATTCTGCCATTTGTATATTCATATATTTGCTAATGTTTGTCCTCCATTTCTTTGTGCTTGTCGTGTCTATGTCATAGTTCAGTACTACATTGAAATCACCTGTACAGATCAGGACCCCTTCCCCTTCCAACTCTATGATATCAAAGATCATTTCAAATAGATATTTCTCACTGTCTGGTGGAGCATACACATTCACTAGTGTTACCATTTGACCTTCCATTTTCCCCTTGACCATTACATACCTCCCCTCTTTATCCCTTTTTTCCCTGATCATTTCAAACGTCACTGTGTTCTTACTTAGTATAGCTACTCCTCTTCTAAGGTTCTGTTTAAAAGAACTATAGAACAGATTTTCATACCCGAATCTCTTCAGCTTTTCATGTTCTTGTGATATTAGATGGGTTTCTTGTAAGGAGATGACCTGTGCCTCCTCTTTCTTAAGTTTCGTCATCACCTTACTCCTCTTGATCGGATTATTCATACCATTCACATTTAACGACATCATTTTTATACCCTTAACTTGTGTCATATTTCTTTTCCAATTGTTTTTTCCATTCTACCCATGTCACATAAAATAATATTTGTGGTTGTAGCCTCTGCTATCTCCATCTGATTTACATACATATAACCATAATAAACATTAACATCCACATTAACACTTGGAACTTCCATGGCATTTGAGGGTCTCACTCGTACCCCTCTTTCTCCCGCTGGTGAGTGGGGAGTAGTGGCTCTCCTAGTGAGAGGGCTCCCCCTAGTGGCTAAAAAATTCGCACTATATATGTCCAACTCGTACTGTGTGCAACCTCCGAGCTCCCGGTCATAAGCTCTGTATTAGTCACTTTCATGTTCCCGTCTAATTGTATTATGCGTCACGTGTAATTCTGTGGTTCTTTCATGTCCGTCTCAATATATCTCTTGAATCCCCATGTCCTTTTTTATTTCTTTCTTTTTTTTCTTTTTTTATAACTTTCGGTATAATTATCTTGCATGTACTTTACTATCTTCTCCTTGCATAAGTCCTTTTCATCTTTTCATCTTCTTGTAATGTGTGTGTCACATGTATATCAGTCTAATGTGTCTTGAATCTCCATGTCTTTTTTTGTATAGAACTTTTGGTATAATTATCTCATATGTACTTTACCATCTTCTCATTGCATCAGTCCTTCTCATGTATAAATTAACCTGTATTGTGTGTGTATTGTACTTATCCTCCCTTGGATCACCGTGTCCCCTCTCGTCTCCTCTCTGCCCCCCTTCTCTGTGTCTTTGCGTCTTCCTTCTCAGTTGATCTGCTTTTAATCGATTCAGATCCCATTCACCTTCCCGTTCTCCTTGCCTCCTCCTCGTCCCTCGACTCTGGTCCATCTCCTCGTTCTCTCCAACAGCGTCGGCCTCTCCTCTTCTCCTCCTGGTACCTTCCATCCTCTCTGGTTCATGTCCCTCGCCGCCTCCCGCACGCCTCCGTACACCTTTGCGCCTTCATTCCAATGGAGTCTCCTTCAGAGTCTTTTTTATCTGAACGTATCTCCGACGCTTTACCGCCACCTCTGTCGCATAGTCATGGTCGAAGGTTACTTTCTGTTTCTCCACCTCCATCTTCTTCTGCCAGGCTGCTCTGAGGATGCTTTCTTTGACTTCGAATTCCAAGAAATTAACTATAACTGCTCTCGGTGGTTTGTCCAAGTGTCCTGTGTGCTCTTTGAATCCATGTCTTGTCGAGTTCTGTCATCTTCAATTCTCTTCGAATTAGGCTGTCTACATATTTGATCATAGATTCTCCTTCCATCCCTTCTTTCAGTCCCCATATTCGTATGTTGTTTCTCCTCGACCTCCCCTCCAAGTCCATTAACTTTTCTCTCAATATGTTCTGTTGTTCGAGCGTCTCCTTTAGAATATCTTGTATATCTGTAGTCCATTCCTCGGTTTCAGCCGTCCTTCCTTCCAACATCTGTATGTCTTTCTCTTGTTCCTGTAGTTTTCCATCTATTACCTCGAGTCCCTTATCCATTTCCTCTCTGAGCTCGTCCTGGCCTTTCTTTAACTCTTCCCTGAGTCCTTCGATGTTCGCCTGGATAGCTTGTATGCTAGTTTGTAGCTCTTGGTTAGCTGTTGTGTTAGCCTGTTGGCTAGTCAACGCGCTATCTTGCATGTCCTGCGTGTTAGCTTGTACGCTAGCTTGTATGCTAGTTTGTATGCTAGTTTGTATAGCTTGGATATCCTTTGCGTTAGCTTGCATGCTAGCGTGTAGCTCTTGGATAGGCTTTTGGTTACTCACAGCGTTAGCTTGCATGTTATCTTGTAGCTCTTGTATGTTAGTTTGTATGCTCGCTTATATGTTCGCTTGCATCTTCGCTATCCAGGCGGGTTCCACAGGCTCCACTTCTCTGTCTTCCTGCGCCCTGCTCACCTGATCTACCTCCTCCGCCATTTCCTCGTGCCGAGATCTTTCCTCTGTTTTTTTTTTTTTTGTATTTTATTTTTTTATTATTTTTTAAACAAACACATAAACAAACATGACAACACACGATTAGATATACAAGCATTGTTAACAGTGCACATCAAATTAAATCACTGTTTAAATAAATGTCTTATACAAGATATGCCCCTAATACCTGCTATCTATTCCCCTACACACATATGCTCTTGCTCGCACCCCCTACCCTGGACCCCCCAATGGATAATCCATCCATTCTCATTCGCTCTTAACCAGACACTACCATTATATGCTAGCTTTCATTTTCTCCACCACTTCTAACCACATTGTCAATTTGGATTCATTGAGACCCAGGCTCAATGAGACCCTAGATAAATCACATCGAGATATGTAAGGATCCAGACCTTTCGGCACATTTTTTCCCGTTGAATTCCTCCGTTGTTTGTACTTCTTCTGGGGTCCTTTTTTATCGCTTTTTCTCATGGTCATCCTTCCTTTTCTCTTATATCCTTGAATTGTCACATTTTCTTTTGTTTTAGTTAGTTTTACTTCCTTTTTTCAATGTTTTTTGACTGGGAGCTCTGACACTTGTCAACTACCCTCACATCTCAAAACCGGAAGTCCCAGAATGGCTGGTTTCAAGAGGGAGGGTTCCTGTCACAGCTGAACTGCAGAAAAGGCACAATGTACATATTTAACATGTGCTCAGTGTTGAGACAACCCCTCATTCTGTAAAACAATGCAACACACAGGAAAAGGCCGTTTTCACAATAGGTCCCCTAACTGACGATAGATTACAATAGATGTGTTTCCTGTTCCCTGTATGTTCAAAGACTATGATGATGATTCATGATATTTGCCTAATCATCATCATAATACTTAGTAGGGCTGAATGATGTGGAAAATATATCATGTTGGATTATTTTTGACAGATATTGCAAGTGTGATTTTTTTTAGATTGTTATTTGTATTATTTTTGTTAAGGATTGTATGCGACCCCAATTGCACGACACAGACAGGTAATCAGAGTTAGCCAAAACAAGGGCATGGTTTATTTCTACACAAAAAAAGCGGCACTGACCCTTTAAGGGTGAAAAAACACTAAAATCAAAGAACACAAAAATTGCAGCACTGTGCCTTTAAAGGGTGAACAAAAAGGAACACGGGCATCTTCCCGACCAGAACGCTGCCGATGGGCAACGCAGCAAACAGGGGTCCAAGGGGAATGGGGTGAGAACACGGGCATCCTCCCGTGGAACGATAGAGAGCGATGACGAGTCTCACCCCAGGAACGAGGTCCATGAAGAATAGGGCAGTAGATGGCATGACGTCTCACCCAGAGACGCGGTGGTAGATGGTAGAATGTAGAATGGCACGACGTCTCCCAGTGAGAACATAGAAATCCGCCCGTGGAAGTTCAAGTTTCTTTAATAGTTGTCATACAGAAGTACAGAATACTTTTATACAAAATGCTTCTTTCTGTTACGCTCCAGAGACTGTGCTAGACAAAAGGATAAGTATAAAATAAAATAAGTATAGCAAGTATAAAATAGACGACACGTACGTAGACACAAGTGTGTACATATTTACAATGTTCAATGCAGAATAGAAGTAACTGAGTTACCATACAATATAATATACAATATACTAATATACAATATACTATATAGTGCAACGCAGAAATGGGATGAGGTACAATTTAGGTACAATTTACAGTAAGGTGTACTGAGGTATGGGTTGTAGTGCAAATTCTTTGCCAATAAATATAAAGTGTGGAGAGTGGGTGCTGCAGTGTGTTGTTTGTTTAAAGTGAGTGTGTGCGTGTGGATGTGTGTGTTGTGAGTGCATTTGATGGTTGTTGCATAGTGTTTATTGTTCGTTGAGCATCCTGATGGCCTGGGGATAGAAGCTTCTTCTGAGTCTTTCTGTGCTCGCCATTTAGAGAGCGACGACGATGTCTCACCAGGAGCGCGGCGGTAGATGGTGGCAACAACACGACCTGGCAAGGAGTGGAAGGCAACCAGCAGTACTAGTACTCTCCCGAGGAGCTGATTACCAACCACTCACAGGTGTGCGAGGAAGAATGTGAGCCCTGTGGTTCCTGCCACTCACTGTCCGAGTGTTGCTACACCTACCTAGGTACGAGGACGTATCCTACCTTGCTGCTCTGTCTGATTCCCTGCCTCGCTCTAACCTCTGTTCTCCCTGTGCGCAGGACCACCCACTGCCAGCCTACGCTGTCTCACGAGACACCGCCCGCCAGGACGTTCCTGTGGAGCATGAGGAGTGCTCCTGCTCGCACCTGTCGAACATTCCTGTTTACTAACCTGCCTGCATGGTACCTTGCCACTTGGAAACATTAAAACAACCTAAACCACTCCATTCTCTCTCCCTTGGGTTCTGCTATTGTGCTTAACGCTACCCTAACACTGTGTAGCTTTCCATGAAAATTATACTAAATGCTTTAGCCTTTCA
>NC_140170.1:29286856-29361856 GCF_963971535.1 Notolepis coatsorum
AGTGATCTGTACATACATCTGATTAGCACTATTACTCAGTAGTACTCATTTATATATTTTATACCCAGTACATTGTATATTACTATTGCACTTTACTGTTACATTTGGACTCTGGTTGGATGCCAAACGTCTTTTCGTTGTACTGTACTTGTGCTGTATAATGATGACAATACATTTGAATCTAATCAAATCTAATCCTCAGCTTTGGTGACTTGATCAGCCTCTGAAGTGTTTCTCGTCACGAACGTAGTCATAACGCGGGCATGTTTCAGAGCCTCTTGGCCTCGCTTATGTTTCGCCGATTTGTCATGCTGACTCGCGTCGCTTTTCCCTCCGTGTGCGACATTAAAATCAGCGCGGCATACCGTAAATCCTCAAATATAGGACGTGTCTTGTATTTACCTCAGCTGCAAAGAGCACCATCAACGTGTTCTACGCACAGATCTGTGCTTACCCTGTGCGTACGATCATTTCTAAGCAAAGAGTGGGATTCATCAACTTCAACTTGAACTTGACTTTGTGCGTACATCTACGCACATTTCAGACCTGGCGTGAGATGCATGCAGCTGCAGCTCCGGAGACCAGCGCTTACAAGCCCCGCACATACAAGCCAGCACATAGCAACCCCTCGCTTCCATTGGCTGATTTTGGTCACGTGATTTGGGTCCCACCCAATGGCTGAAGTTCTGCAGACGCCTCTCTGATTGGTTGGGCTCCATTTCTGCAGCCCCCTCTTTGATTGGTTGAGCGAAGCCCCTCTCTGATTGGTTTAGCTCGCCATGCGGTAAAATGCGGATGTTAATGTTATCATCTCAAGAAGATACAAATAAATATACTACCAGATTCGCGTTTATAACGTTATTTCGCGTGACTTCGCGGTTTATTCATAACGTTATGCACATTTCACAACACAGCCAGCTGTCAGAAACTGTACATTGTAACGTTATATGTTTATTCACGTAACGTTATTTCACGTGACGCGTTCAACTTGTTTACACTCCCCACTTACTGAAACTGTACCATGACGCACTCCCCACTTAACCCAGTTAATGCCTTAACTAGACAGTTAACAATATAACATTTAGATTAATTAACCCAGTTAATGCCTTAACTAGACAGTTAACAATATAACATTTAGATTAACACAGTTAATGCCTAACTAGACAGTTAACAATATAACATTTAGATAGAGAGGCTGGTGGTCAAGTCAAGAGTTTTATTTGTCACAAGTTGTTTATTTGCATACACGTTTATGGGACAGTTTTCTACACCTGACTGAACGGTCTGGGGACAAATGATTAAGGTGGGGTTACAATGATATCAAGGATGAATATGAAAAAGGGGATCTGATCTGATGGTACTTGTACTTTATAATGTGTTATATATGTATGTACATGGATTTTATGTCCGGATGGTATATCTATGGAATGGTCACTGTCTCTATCACACTCTCATATGTGCATGTTTAGCCGCATACAAGTATCTAGGATACACATATTCGTATGTGTACATAATAGGTTTACACACACTCATATGCACAAGGCTAAGTTATACATGTCAGGGGCACACATACATGCACATACTCACTTATAGGAAATAGGCATACACACACCTACATATACACATAGTTGAGGTATAGGCTCTCACTGACACATATGGGGGATATACATGTACATAGGAGACACACACATACGTAGCTGAGAC
Source organism: Notolepis coatsorum (assembly GCF_963971535.1). Taxonomy (NCBI): domain Eukaryota; kingdom Metazoa; phylum Chordata; class Actinopteri; order Aulopiformes; family Paralepididae; genus Notolepis; species Notolepis coatsorum. Next base: position 29,288,561 of record NC_140170.1, read on the forward strand.
GCACATATATATGCACACCTGAGATATACACTCACATAGGGGGCGGAGGCACACATGGATACGAGACACACACAAGAGATAGGAGTACAGTCGCATACCTGGAAGATGCACACACACACACATGTGAGGCATGTACACATGCTTACGTACACAGCCCTCACCCAACCCACCCAACCCCACCCCACCAACCTCCTCCAATGTACAGTTTCTACGCCAAATGTATATACACTCCTTTTCTGGACACTTTTGTATCACAAACAGTACTGTATTTGCAAATCTGATATGTCATAAATGTATAGATGTAGCAGTACTGTCTATCTGTATGTCATGTATGTCATATATGTTATGATGAATTGAAAATGGGGGACCCTGATGTAAACAAGATGAAAGTCTTTCTCTGGTCTGCATCCCCTTAACAATTGTATGTATTGAGATGTACTGTACTGTACCCATTCTGCAATCTGTTAATAAACTTTTCAATCAATCAATCAATCAATTCAATCAATCAATCAATACACGTACCCACATACATATGTTGGAGACACACATGCATGCATGCTATCATGCACACCTACATGTGTCTGGGACGCTTTCTCTCACATGCAATATGGAGAAGGGTGGCATCCCGATAGAGGATGCAGCACATACCTGCTCGCAGGTAGATCGGTCTACATGCAAAGTATATATATCAGGGATGTATACGCACAATGTATAGTATAGTATTTTTCTTTTTTTCGTAAGTCTTTTTTATTTTCCATGTCAGTTGTACCCATTCTGCAATCTGTTAATAAACTTTTCAATCAATCAATCAATCAATTCAATCAATCAATCAATCAATACACGTACCCACATACATATGTTGGAGACACACATGCATGCATGCTATGTGTCTGGGACGCTTACCGAACACTGTGACCTCATTTTCTTCTTCTAAATTCATGCTATATTATGTTATTATGTTATTTGATACTATCTTGTCTAGCACAGTCTCTGGAGCGTAACAGTAAGAAGCATTTTGTATGAAAGTATTCTGTACTTCTGTATGACAACTATTAAAGAACTTGAACTTGAACTTGAGTTGTTAATGTATTTGTATGAGTCCTTTACATGTTTTGTATGTTCTTACAAAAAAGAAAAAGGCAAATCTTGGAAGTTGCATATGGTGATGTGGAAAGAGATGTTTTGAATATTGGAGAGATTTGTGCAAAAAATATCAAAAAAAAAAAAAAAAATTAAATGCGGTGGTCGTGCCCGCAAAGATGTGCATAATACAATAGTAATAACATATAATAGAATCCAATAGAACGACATTGTGCAATAAAACAAGTAAACAGAGTAGGGCATATCGGTATATGTACATAAGTTATTTACAGAGCATGGTAGGACATGCTAGGTCCTGTGGTAGTGCAATATTAGCTACGGATGAGGCACTGGGTCTTTATGTACATGCTATATTGGTGGTCAATGTCACTTCGGATTGCTACGACACATCTCTACTGCTTGTGACAGGCTGTGGTGCGTTCCAGACTTTACTCCTGTTGGGAAACTATAGCGATGGTCTGTGCTCACCACACTTTTCTTCGGCCTCCCCGCAGCGAGCCGTCGTCGACCCCCGAGCTTCATTTTACGACGGGCAACAGAGGTGGGTTGAGCCGCTATACTTGGCCCAGCACGGTTAGCGACTCGCCTGAGTGCGTGTGCACGTTTTGATGCATGGCTGATACCAGAGCGGCCGAAGGTGTGTAGCGCTGACAGCAGCTTGGAGGGATTCCCCTTCAGCTGATTGAAGGTCTTTATCATGGCTTTATCATCACCACCCTCTGTAGAGCCTCTTGCTCTGCCTTTGTGCAGCTGGAGAACCACACAGACTTCACACAGACTGTCTGTACAATACTGCTGTAGGCCTATAATACTTATGTAAATAAGTAAGGCAATTGAAATATATCTGCAGTACAGCTCAATACACACAATTGTTAAGGGGATGCAGACCAGAGAAAGACTTCCGTCTTGTTTACATCAGGGTCCCCCATTTTCAATTCATCATAAATGTACAGTTCCCTCCCCCTTGTATATATTTACTGTATGTCACAAATGTAACAGTACTGCATGGTCTGCATCCCCTTAACAATTGTGTGTATTGAGCTGTACTGCATTCTGCAATCTGTTAATAAAGTTTTCAATCAATCAATCAATCAATAAATCAATCAATCAATAAATCAATCAATCAATCAATCAATCGGTCACTGTACCCATTCTGCAATCTGTTAATAAAGTTTTCAATCAATCAATCAATAAATCAATCAATCAATAAATCAATAAATCAATCAATCAATCGGTCACTGTACCCATTCTGCAATCTGTTAATAAAGTTTTCAATCAATCAATCAATCAATCAATCAATCAATCAATCAATCGGTCAGGTCACGTGTACCCATTCTACAATCTGTTAATAAAGTTTTCAATCAATCAATCAATCTGTTAATAAAGTTTTCAATCAATCAATCAATCAATCAATGAATCAATGAATCAATCAATCAATCCCGCAGTGCAACGTGACCCAAATCATACGGCAATCTGTTAATAAAGTTTTCAATCAATCAATCAATCAATCCCGCAGTGCAACGTGCAACGTGACACAAAATCACGTCACCATAAAGTTTTCAATCAATCAATCAATCAATCCCGCAGTGCAACGTGCCAAAATCACGTGACCAAAATCAGCCAATGGAAGCGAGGGGTTGCTATGTGCGGGCTTGTATGTGCGGGGGCTTGTAAGCGCTGTTCTCCGGAGCTGCAGCTGGGTACTATTGCCTGGCGTACCTAGCGCCCAGTGGTAGAATATATTATTACAACAAGGAAATGAGCTTCTGTGCATAATAACACTGGCACGTTCTGTACGAACCGTAGTTCATTATAGTTCATTGTAAAATAGCAACAGTAGTGTAATTATGGTCAAAACCCTATAAATAGCATTTGGAATAATAGATCTTTCTCTCAGAATGAATGCAGCATGGTTTATATAGCGTTATCGGAATATACGGGGTGTAGGCTACTGACTGACTGCGCTCCGCGTAGCTTGATTGATTGATTGATTGAAAAGTTTATTAACAGATTGCAGAATGGGTACAGTACAGTACAGCTCAGTACATACAATTGTTAATTGGGGATGCAGACCAACTTTCGTCTTGTTTACATCAGGGTCCCCCATTTTCAATTCATCATAAATCATAAAGCTCAACTCGTTATTATTCTGCGCAGACCGCAGAAACACGGGAACGTTTTGATTATATTTAAAAGGCTTTACGTTAAACGAAACAAGTGGAACTTCGAAGCTGTAAGCAGAATACAAGTCATATTAATATAGTGTTCTTCCCCCTTTTTACTGTATAAGAAAGAATAGAAAACGCATTGCAATGACACTATAGTGGACAGACTATGTATATGATGGGATTCAAGTTCATGTATTGAAAGGCAGGCTATCATACATGCAGTGAGATTCATTGTTCTTGTATATGCTCTCGTATTATATTGTTTATATAGGCTACCCAATACTGACGTCAAAATAGATTGTAGTATGCCTCTAGAAATCATATGCAGCAGGTAGAAAATTGACGGGAGATCCATCGCGATTTGGAATAAAATTGAGGAGAACTTTAATCCATGGGGTATTAATCAAACAACACGGGAAAAGGCAGTCATATTCCAGCGCGGTCTTTATTAGCCGACAACAAAATAGATGCATCTAAAAATCATATAGCCAATCGAACACAACTAATAAAGGCATTCATATTACAAGCACGGTTATAATGACACACAACCAACGCCAAACAGTGGTCAACGAACGGTCTTTATTAGTATTTTGAGCTGTCCAGGCAGAATTGCAGCAATGGTCTTAGGGAGCCGTTGATATCTGACATCACCGTTTACAAGTCCGCCTTTTATTTATCCCATAAATCATAATACGCGATAGTGTCTTCTTGGTTCGACAGCAGTGAATTCTCCGTGGAGTTTCTCGGAGTCCCGCTCGGGTCGGTCCATTATTTCACATCCCATGGGGGGTGTTTCCTCATTTTCATGACCATATATGGATAATCATGCACGAGCATTGACGGTAGAACAAAGTGGTATTCATCAACACGGAGGACCATAGAGCCTGCGTACGCACGTGTGATGAATGCCGACTTCCCTGTGCGTACGCTAGTTCTACATTCCGTGCTTACGTGTGGAAGTAGGTCAAGTTCAAAGTCCACGTTGATGCATGAGGGCCCCTGGGCCTTTATTAGAGAGAGGCTTATATAAGAGGCAGGCCTTAATTTCACAAACTGGCCAATTGTAATTGTGATTGATTGATTTTATTTAGACATAAATATACAGATCACATGAGTATTTGCTTTGTCAGGGTGAAACTGTGGTGAATTAACATAATTCACACACTGAAGTTGGAACTGTCTATAGGTTGCGGGGTCCGGACGATTTAGCGTGTGGTACCTACCTTCTCGACTTCCTCAGCAGTCTAATCGAGTTGATGATAACATGAAGTGGCTTTAGCTGACCGGCCTGTATTTGTATCAAACCCTCTGCTTATATAAGAAGTCCGTCCTTTATTCGAGTACCCTCCACTATTAGAGGATTTACGGTACTTTACAAAAAGCATAGACTTTGGAAACGTTGCTTTTCGTCAGGTACGGGAACGTCTCCTCCCATTTGGTGAGATATTTGCAGTAACTCTTCTTGGCTTTCTTTGCTGGTGCCGCACAATCCGCCTCCTCTCAAGTCCATTGTAGAATGTAATACATTTCGCGCTAAAACCCTTCTTTATCGAGTAATCAGGTCCGTCTTCTTCTTCTTCGGGTCGCAACCTTCTTCCGGTCTGACTTCCTGTGCTAACGTTCTAATCTACACTGCTGCCACCTGCCGTCACGGAGGGGAATTGCAGCCATTTTGTAAAAATGAAAAAAAATACGGGAAAATATTTTAATGGGAGGACGGCGGGAAAGAAGGGTGAAATACGGGAGAATCCCAGGAAAAACAGGAGGGTATGGTACATGAACTTTCACAATGACGACCTGGTGGGGATAATACAGAGAGAGGGAGACAGCTTAGAGACAAGACAGAGAGAACATTTTTAAATAAATAATAATACTAAAATATAGGTGTGTACAGAAAGTGTAAGTGATGCAGGGGTTGGGGGGCCAGGAGTGAGGGTATGCAAGGTTGAACAGGTGGGTTTTGAGGTGGGACTTAAATGTTTCCTTGGATGGGGCTTCTTTGATGTGTGATGGGAGTTGATGAGGAGGAGCATGATTTGTTTTCTGTGGACTTAAGGCGGTAGGTAGTGTGGTCTGCTCAGAAGGGCTAAGTTGGATGAGCGGAGTGAGCCGGAGGGGGTGTAGTATTGAAGGAGGTTGTAGATGTAATCAGGTGCTAGGGAGTGGAGGGCTTTGTAAGTGAGGAGACAGATCTTAAAGTCAATCCTATACTTGACAGAAATAGAAATAGGGCTGAAGGTGGACACCAATGTCACTGAGTTGCTTTTTACTTTGTCTTTATGTGTAAAAGGGGATTGTCTGTTTATCCGTTTACTAAGATAATTCTCCCATCTCCCTATTTTTTGTTGTTATGCCAAGTACCTTCCTGGTTGTTGTGGTGCCCTAATGTTGGTCTGGGGAGGGTGTAGACTACTACATGCCTCCTCTATCGGTCTGGGGAGGGTGTAGACTACCACATGTCTCCTCTGTTGATCTGGGGAGGGTGTAGACTACCACATGTCTTCTCTGTTGGTCTGAGGAGGGTGTAGACTACTACATGCCTCCTCTGTTGGTCTGAGGAGGGTGTAGACTACTACATGCTGCCCTACTGTCGGTCTGGGGAGGGTGTAGACTACCACATGTCTCCTCTGTTGATCTGGGGAGGGTGTAGACTACCACATGTCTTCTCTGTTGGTCTGGGGAGGGTGTAGACTACCACATGTCTTCTCTGTTGGTATGGGGAGCGTGTAGACTACCACATGTCTCCTCTGTTGGTCTGGGGAGGGTGTAGACTACCACATGCCTCTTCTGTTGGTCTGAGGAGGGTGTAGACTACCACATGCCTCCTCTGTTGGTCTGGGGAGGGTGTAGACTACCACATGCCTCCTCTGTTGGTCTGAGGAGGGTGTAGACTACCACATGTCTCCTCTGTTGATCTGGGGAGGGTGTAGACTACCACATGTCTTCTCTGTTGGTCTGGGGAGGGTGTAGACTACCACATGCCTCCTCTGTTGGTCTGAGGAGGGTGTAGACTACCACATGTCTCCTCTGTTGGTCTGAGGAGGGTGTAGACTACCACATGCCTCCTCTGTCGGTCTGGGGAGGGTGGAGACTACCACACGTCTTCTCTGTTGGTCTGGGGAGGGTGTAGACTACCACATGTCTCCTCTATTGGTCTGGGGAGGGTGTAGACTACCACATGCCTTCTCTGTTGGTCTGGGGAAGGTGTAGACTACCACATGCCTTCTCTGTTGGTCTGAGGAGGGTGTAGACCACCACATGCCTCCTCTGTTGGTCTGGGGAAGGTGTAGACTACCACATGTCTCCTCTGTCGGTCTGTGGAGGGTGTAGACTACCACATGTCTCTTCTGTTGGTCTGGGGAGGGTGTAGACTACCACATGTCTCCTCTGTTGGTCTGGGGAGGGTGTAGACTACCACATGTCTCCTCTGTCGGTCTGTGGAGGGTGTAGATTACCACATGTCTCCTCTGTTGGTCTGGGGAGGGTGTAGACTACCACATGTCTCCTCTGTTGGTCTGGGGAGGGTGTAGACTATGACTTGTCTCCTCTGTCGGTCTGTGGAGGGTGTAGACTACGACATGTCTCCTCTGTCGGTCTGGGGAGGGTGTAGACTACGACATGTCTCCTCTGTCGGTCTGGGGAGGGTGTAGACTACCACATGCCTCCTCTGTTGGTCTGAGGAGGGTGTAGACTACCACATGTCTCCTCTGTCGGTCTGTGGAGGGTGTAGACTACCACATGTCTCCTCTGTCGGTCTGTGGAGGGTGTAGACTACCACATGCCTCCTCTGTTTGTCTGAGGAGGGTGTAGACTACCACATGTCTCCTCTGTTGTTCTGGGGAGGGTGTAGACTACCACATGCCTTCTCTGTTGGTCTGGGGAAGGTGTAGACTACCACATGTCTTCTCTATTGGTCTGGGGAAGGTGTAGACTACCACATGCCTCCTCTGTTGGTCTGGGGAAGGTGTAGACTACCACATGCCTCCTCTGTTGGTCTGAGGAGGGTGTAGACTACCACATGTCTCCTCTGTTGATCTGGGGAGGGTGTAGACTACCACATGCCTTCTCTGTTGGTCTGGGGAGGGTGTAGACTACCACATGCCTTCTCTGTTGGTCTGGGGAAGGTGTAGACTACCACATGTCTCCTCTATTGGTCTGGGGAATGTGTAGAGCTATGGGCCAGAGCTACTGGCAGCTATGGGGCAGAAATAGTGGCAACTATGGGGCAGACCTACTGGCAGCTAGGGGGCAGTATTTATTTGAAGTACCAGTCATATCCCAAGCAGTGAAAGCAGATATTATACAGAGATACATATTTTCACAAGTCAGCAGAAATATTCATTGTGTTTACTACTATGTACGTCAATACATTACCATGTTACATACACCATGTTCCGTCCAACCCCATCTGTGCTTATTGGTGGTGGCTCTGTTGATTAATTGACAGGTGGATTAGCCAATCACTCTAATTATAATCTGTGCCCTTGGGAGAAAGAGAGAAGGGGAGGTGCAAACACTCTACGGACATGCTCAAAACCCACCTTTTCGCCATAAACAATCCATGAGCTAGTTTTGTATTGTAGTATGACTGGTGTATTATGTCTGTCCGTTCTCTATCTGCTTGGTTGACCTGCATGTATTTTTTCTGTTTTCGTATTGTTCCTGTCTTTTTTGTTTATCTTTCTTTCCTGGGCTGTGCCCCGGGTCAATGTAACTATTGGTTGAGGGGCGCAATATAAATACATGTATCATATCAGATCATAGAGCAGAGAGAGAGAGAGAGAGATCAATTCAGAGAGAAGGTGAGAGGAAAGGGGAGAAGGACAGAGGAAAGGGGAGGGGGAGAGGACAAACGGGGGAGAGGACAGGAGGGAGGACATGAGCGATACTGTAGGTAGAGAGAGGAAAGGAGAGGGGAGAGAGGGAGAGAGGAATAGAGAGGACATGGGAGAGGAAATGAGAGAGGGAGATAGGAAAAAGAAAGAGAGAGAGGAAATGGTGGGGGAGAGTAAATGAAAGAGGAGATAGAGAAAAGGAGAGGAGAGAGTGGAAAGGAGAAAGGAGAGAGGAAAGGAGAGGGGAGAGAGGGAGAGAGGAAAGGAGAGGACATGGGAGAGGAAATGAGAGAGGGAGAGAGGAAAAGAGAGAGAGAGAAAATGGTGGGGGGATATGAAAGGAAAGAGGAGAGAGCCATTCTGAAGAAGGTGTGTTCACACCGAAACGTCATGATTACAGGCTGCCAATACATTTGGAAAAACCTGGAGTGCGTGCCTGGACATTGTTTCCCTATTTTTAAATAAAGAGGAGAGAGAGAAAATGAGAGAAGAGAGAGGAAAGGAGAAAGGAGAGAAAGGGGGAGAGGAAAGGAGAGGACATGACAGAGGAAATGAGAGAGGGAGAGAGGAAAAGAAGGAGAGACTTTACTGACGTCATGATGACAGATGAAGAACAGCAGAAATACTCACTTTACTGACGTCATGATGACAGAAGAAGAACAGCAGAAATACTCACTTTACTGACGTCATGTTGACAGATGAAGAACAGCAGAAATACTCACTTTACTGACGCCGTGATGACAGATGAAGAACAGCAGAAATACTCACTTTACTGACGTCATGATGACAGATGAAGAACAGCAGAAATACTCACTTTACTGACGTTGTGATGACAGATGAGGAACAGCAGAAATACTCACTTTACTCACGTCATGTTGACAGATGAGGAACAGCAGAAATACTCATTTTACTGACGTTGTGATGACAGATGAAGAACAGCAGAAATACTCACTTTACTGACGTCATGATGACAGATGATGAACAGCAGAAATACTCACTTTACTGACGTTGTGATGACAGATGAGGAACAGCAGAAATACTCACTTTACTCACGTCATGTTGACAGATGAGGAACAGCAGAAATACTCACTTTACTGACGTCGTGATGACAGATGAAGAACAGCAGAAATACTCACTTTACTCACGTCTTGTTGACAGATGAAGAACAGCAGAAATACTCACTTCACTGACGTCATGTTGACAGATGAGGAACAGCAGAAATACTCACTTTACTGACGTCATGTTGACAGATGAGGAACAGCAGAAATACTCACTTTACTGACGTCATGATGACAGATGAAGAACAGCAGAAATACTCACTTTACTCACGTCATGTTGACAGATGAGGAACAGCAGAAATACTCACTTTAATGATGTCATGTTGACAGATGAAGAACAGCAGAAATACTCACTTTACTGACGTCATGATGACAGATGAGGAACAGCAGAAATACTCACTTTATTGGCGTCATGATGACAGATGAAGAACAGCAGAAATACTCACTTTACTCATGTCATGATGACAGATGAGGAACGGCAGAAATACTCACTTTACTGACGTCATGATGACAGATGAGGAACAGCAGAAATACTCACTTTACTGACGTCATGTTGACAGATGAGGAACAGCAGAAATACTCACTTTACTGACGTCATGATGACAGATGAGGAACAGCAGAAATACTCACTTTACTGATGTCATGTTGACAGATGAGGAACAGCAGAAATACTCACTTTACTCACGTCATGTTGACAGATGAGGAACAGCAGAAATACTCACTTTACTGACGTCATGATGACAGATGAGGAACAGCAGAAATACTCACTTTACTCAGGTCTTGTTGACAGATGAGGAACAGCAGAAATACTCACTTTACTGACGTCATGATGACAGATGAGGAACAGCAGAAATACTCACTTTACTCACGTCTTGTTGACAAATGAGGAACAGCAGAAATACTCACTTTACTGACGTCATGATGACAGATGAAGAACAGCAGAAATACTAACTTTACTGACGTCATGATGACAGATGATGAACAGCAGAAATACTCACTTTACTGACGTCATGTTGACAGATGAGGAACAGCAGAAATACTCACTTTACTGACGTCAAGATGACAGATGAAGAACAGCAGAAATACTCCCTTTACTGACCTCATGATGACAGATGAGGAACAGCAGAAATACTCACTTTACTGACGTCATGATGACAGATGAGGAACAGCAGAAATACTCACTTTACTCACGTCATGTTGACAGATGATGAACAGCAGAAATACTCACTTTACTCACGTCTTGTTGACAGATGAAGAACAGCAGAAATACTCACTTTACTGACATCATGATGACAGATGAGGAACAGCATAAATACTCACTTTACTCACGTCATGTTGACAAATGAGGAACAGCAGAAATACTCACTTTAGTGACGTCATGTTGACAGATGAGGAACAGCAGAAATACTCACTTTACTGACGTCATGATGACAGATGAAGAACAGCAGAAATACTCACTTTACTGACGTCATGTTGACAGATGAGGAACAGCAGAAATACTCACTTTACTCACGTCATGATGACAGATGAGGAACAGCAGAAATACTCACTTTACTGACGTCATGATGACAGATGAGGAACAGCAGAAATACTCCCTTTACTGACGTCTTGTTGACAGATGAGGAACAGCAGAAATACTCACTTTACTCACATCATGATGACAGATGAGCAACAGCAGAAATACTCACTTTACTGACGTCATGTTGATAGATGAGGAACAGCAGAAATACTCACTTTACTGACGTCGTGATGACAGATGAGGAACATCAGAAATACTCACTTTACTGACGTCATGTTGACAGATGAGGAACAGCAGAAATACTCACTTTACTGACGTTATGATGACAGATGAAGAACAGCAGAAATACTCACTTTACTGACGTCATGTTGACAGATGAAGAACAGCAGAAATACTCACTTTACTGCCGTCATGTTGACAGATGATGAACAGCAGAAATACTCACTTTACTGCCGTCATGTTGACAGATGAGGAACAGCAGAAATACTCACTTTACTGACGTCATGTTGACAGATGAAGAACAGCAGAAATACTCACTTTACTGACGTCATGTTGACAGATGAGGAACAGCAGAAATACTCACTTCACTGACGTCATGTTGACAGATGAGGAACAGCAGAAATACTCACTTTACTGACGTCATGATGACAGATGAGGAACAGCAGAAATACTCACTTCACTGACGTCATGTTGACAGATGAGGAACAGCAGAAATACTCACTTTACTGACGTCATGATTACAGATGAAGAACAGCAGAAATACTCACTTTACTGACGTCATGATGACAGATGAAGAACAGCAGAAATACTCACTTTACTGAGGTCATGATGACAGATGAGGAACAGCAGAAATACTCACTTTACTCACGTCATGATGACAGATGAAGAACAGCAGAAATACTCACTTTACTCACCTCATGATGACAGATGAGGAACAGCAGAAATACTCACTTTACTGACGTCATGTTGACAGATGAAGAACAGCAGAAATACTCACTTTACTGATGCCGTGATGACAGATGAAGAACAGCAGAAATACTCACTTTACTGACGTCATGATGACAGATGAAGAACAGCAGAAATACTCACTTTACTGACGTCATGATGACAGAAGAAGAACAGCAGAAATACTCACTTTACTGACGTCATGATGACAGATGAAGAACAGCAGAAATACTCACTTTACTGACGTCATGATGACAGATGAAGAACAGCAGAAATACTCACTTTACTGACGTCGTGATGACAGATGAAGAACAGCAGAAATACTCACTTTACTGACGTCATGTTGACAGATGAAGAACAGCAGAAATACTCACTTTACTGACGCCGTGATGACAGATGAAGAACAGCAGAAATACTCACTTTACTGACGTCATGATGACAGATGAAGAACAGCAGAAATACTCACTTTACTGACGTCATGATGACAGATGAAGAACAGCAGAAATACTCACTTTACTGACGTCTTGTTGACAGATGAGGAACAGCAGAAATACTCACTTTACTGACGTCATGTTGACAGATGAGGAACAGCAGAAATACTCACTTTACTGACATCGTGATGACAGATGAGGAACAGCAGAAATACTCACTTTACTCACGTCATGTTGACAGATGAGGAACAGCAGAAATACTCACTTTACTGACGTCATGATGACAGCTGAAGAACAGCAGAAATACTCACTTTACTCACGTCTTGTTGACAGATGAAGAACAGCAGAAATACTCACTTCACTGATGTCATGTTGACAGATGAGGAACAGCAGAAATACTCACTTTACTGACGTCATGTTGACAGATGAAGAACAGCAGAAATACTCACTTTACTGACGTCATGATGACAGATGAGGAACAGCAGAAATACTCACTTTATTGACGTCATGATGACAGATGAAGAACAGCAGAAATACTCACTTTACTCATGTCATGATGACAGATGAGGAACAGCAGAAATACTCACTTTACTGACGTCATGATGACAGATGAGGAACAGCAGAAATACTCACTTTACTGATGTCATGTTGACAGATGAGGAACAGCAGAAATACTCACTTTACTGACGTCATGATGACAGATGAGGAACAGCAGAAATACTCACTTTACTGATGTCATGTTGACAGATGAGGAACAGCAGAAATACTCACTTTACTCACATCATGTTGACAGATGAGGAACAGCAGAAATACTCACTTTACTGACGTCATGATGACAGATGAGGAACAGCAGAAATACTCACTTTACTCAGGTCTTGTTGACAGATGAGGAACAGCAGAAATACTCACTTTACTGACGTCATGATGACAGATGAGGAACAGCAGAAATACTCACTTTACTCATGTCTTGTTGACAAATGAGGAACAGCAGAAATACTCACTTTACTGACGTCATGATGACAGATGAAGAACAGCAGAAATACTCACTTTACTGACGTCATGATGACAGATGATGAACAGCAGAAAAACTCACTTTACTGACGTCATGTTGACAGATGAGGAACAGCAGAAATACTCACTTTACTGACGTCAAGATGACAGATGAAGAACAGCAGAAATACTCCCTTTACTAACCTCATGATGACAGATGAGGAACAGCAGAAATACTCACTTTACTGACGTCATGATGACAGATGAGGAACAGCAGAAATACTCACTTTACTCACGTCATGTTGACAGATGATGAACAGCAGAAATACTCACTTTACACACGTCTTGTTGACAGATTAAGAACAGCAGAAATACTCACTTTACTGACATCATGATGACAGATGAGGAACTGCAGAAATACTCACTTTACTCACGTCTTGTTGACAAATGAGGAACAGCAGAAATACTCACTTTACTGACGTCATGTTGACAGATGAAGAACAGCAGAAATACTCACTTTACTCACGTCATGTTGACAGATGAGGAACAGCAGAAATACTCACTTTACTGACGTCATGATGACAGATGAGGAACAGCAGAAATACTCACTTTACTCAGGTCTTGTTGACAGATGAGGAACAGCAGAAATACTCACTTTACTGACGTCATGATGACAGATGAGGAACAGCAGAAATACTCACTTTACTCATGTCTTGTTGACAAATGAGGAACAGCAGAAATACTCACTTTACTGACGTCATGATGACAGATGAAGAACAGCAGAAATACTCACTTTACTGACGTCATGATGACAGATGATGAACAGCAGAAAAACTCACTTTACTGACGTCATGTTGACAGATGAGGAACAGCAGAAATACTCACTTTACTGACGTCAAGATGACAGATGAAGAACAGCAGAAATACTCCCTTTACTAACCTCATGATGACAGATGAGGAACAGCAGAAATACTCACTTTACTGACGTCATGATGACAGATGAGGAACAGCAGAAATACTCACTTTACTCACGTCATGTTGACAGATGATGAACAGCAGAAATACTCACTTTACACACGTCTTGTTGACAGATTAAGAACAGCAGAAATACTCACTTTACTGACATCATGATGACAGATGAGGAACTGCAGAAATACTCACTTTACTCACGTCTTGTTGACAAATGAGGAACAGCAGAAATACTCACTTTACTGACGTCATGTTGACAGATGAAGAACAGCAGAAATACTCACTTTACTGACGTCATGTTGACAGATGAAGAACAGCAGAAATACTCACTTTACTGCCGTCATGTTGACAGATGATGAACAGCAGAAATACTCACTTTACTGCCGTCATGTTGACAGATGAGGAACAGCAGAAATACTCACTTTACTGACGTCATGTTGACAGATGAAGAACAGCAGAAATACTCACTTTACTGACGTCATGTTGACAGATGAGGAACAGCAGAAATACTCACTTCACTGACGTCATGTTGACAGATGAGGAACAGCAGAAATACTCACTTTACTGACGTCATGATGACAGATGAGGAACAGCAGAAATACTCACTTCACTGACGTCATGTTGACAGATGAGGAACAGCAGAAATACTCACTTTACTGACGTCATGATTACAGATGAAGAACAGCAGAAATACTCACTTTACTGACGTCATGATGACAGATGAAGAACAGCAGAAATACTCACTTTACTGAGGTCATGATGACAGATGAGGAACAGCAGAAATACTCACTTTACTCACGTCATGATGACAGATGAAGAACAGCAGAAATACTCACTTTACTCACCTCATGATGACAGATGAGGAACAGCAGAAATACTCACTTTACTGACGTCATGTTGACAGATGAAGAACAGCAGAAATACTCACTTTACTGATGCCGTGATGACAGATGAAGAACAGCAGAAATACTCACTTTACTGACGTCATGATGACAGATGAAGAACAGCAGAAATACTCACTTTACTGACGTCATGATGACAGAAGAAGAACAGCAGAAATACTCACTTTACTGACGTCATGATGACAGATGAAGAACAGCAGAAATACTCACTTTACTGACGTCATGATGACAGATGAAGAACAGCAGAAATACTCACTTTACTGACGTCGTGATGACAGATGAAGAACAGCAGAAATACTCACTTTACTGACGTCATGTTGACAGATGAAGAACAGCAGAAATACTCACTTTACTGACGCCGTGATGACAGATGAAGAACAGCAGAAATACTCACTTTACTGACGTCATGATGACAGATGAAGAACAGCAGAAATACTCACTTTACTGACGTCATGATGACAGATGAAGAACAGCAGAAATACTCACTTTACTGACGTCTTGTTGACAGATGAGGAACAGCAGAAATACTCACTTTACTGACGTCATGTTGACAGATGAGGAACAGCAGAAATACTCACTTTACTGACATCGTGATGACAGATGAGGAACAGCAGAAATACTCACTTTACTCACGTCATGTTGACAGATGAGGAACAGCAGAAATACTCACTTTACTGACGTCATGATGACAGCTGAAGAACAGCAGAAATACTCACTTTACTCACGTCTTGTTGACAGATGAAGAACAGCAGAAATACTCACTTCACTGATGTCATGTTGACAGATGAGGAACAGCAGAAATACTCACTTTACTGACGTCATGTTGACAGATGAAGAACAGCAGAAATACTCACTTTACTGACGTCATGATGACAGATGAGGAACAGCAGAAATACTCACTTTATTGACGTCATGATGACAGATGAAGAACAGCAGAAATACTCACTTTACTCATGTCATGATGACAGATGAGGAACAGCAGAAATACTCACTTTACTGACGTCATGATGACAGATGAGGAACAGCAGAAATACTCACTTTACTGATGTCATGTTGACAGATGAGGAACAGCAGAAATACTCACTTTACTGACGTCATGATGACAGATGAGGAACAGCAGAAATACTCACTTTACTGATGTCATGTTGACAGATGAGGAACAGCAGAAATACTCACTTTACTCACATCATGTTGACAGATGAGGAACAGCAGAAATACTCACTTTACTGACGTCATGATGACAGATGAGGAACAGCAGAAATACTCACTTTACTCAGGTCTTGTTGACAGATGAGGAACAGCAGAAATACTCACTTTACTGACGTCATGATGACAGATGAGGAACAGCAGAAATACTCACTTTACTCATGTCTTGTTGACAAATGAGGAACAGCAGAAATACTCACTTTACTGACGTCATGATGACAGATGAAGAACAGCAGAAATACTCACTTTACTGACGTCATGATGACAGATGATGAACAGCAGAAAAACTCACTTTACTGACGTCATGTTGACAGATGAGGAACAGCAGAAATACTCACTTTACTGACGTCAAGATGACAGATGAAGAACAGCAGAAATACTCCCTTTACTAACCTCATGATGACAGATGAGGAACAGCAGAAATACTCACTTTACTGACGTCATGATGACAGATGAGGAACAGCAGAAATACTCACTTTACTCACGTCATGTTGACAGATGATGAACAGCAGAAATACTCACTTTACACACGTCTTGTTGACAGATTAAGAACAGCAGAAATACTCACTTTACTGACATCATGATGACAGATGAGGAACTGCAGAAATACTCACTTTACTCACGTCTTGTTGACAAATGAGGAACAGCAGAAATACTCACTTTACTGACGTCATGTTGACAGATGAAGAACAGCAGAAATACTCACTTTACTCACGTCATGTTGACAGATGAGGAACAGCAGAAATACTCACTTTACTGACGTCATGATGACAGATGAGGAACAGCAGAAATACTCACTTTACTCAGGTCTTGTTGACAGATGAGGAACAGCAGAAATACTCACTTTACTGACGTCATGATGACAGATGAGGAACAGCAGAAATACTCACTTTACTCATGTCTTGTTGACAAATGAGGAACAGCAGAAATACTCACTTTACTGACGTCATGATGACAGATGAAGAACAGCAGAAATACTCACTTTACTGACGTCATGATGACAGATGATGAACAGCAGAAAAACTCACTTTACTGACGTCATGTTGACAGATGAGGAACAGCAGAAATACTCACTTTACTGACGTCAAGATGACAGATGAAGAACAGCAGAAATACTCCCTTTACTAACCTCATGATGACAGATGAGGAACAGCAGAAATACTCACTTTACTGACGTCATGATGACAGATGAGGAACAGCAGAAATACTCACTTTACTCACGTCATGTTGACAGATGATGAACAGCAGAAATACTCACTTTACACACGTCTTGTTGACAGATTAAGAACAGCAGAAATACTCACTTTACTGACATCATGATGACAGATGAGGAACTGCAGAAATACTCACTTTACTCACGTCTTGTTGACAAATGAGGAACAGCAGAAATACTCACTTTACTGACGTCATGTTGACAGATGAAGAACAGCAGAAATACTCACTTTACTGACGTCATGATGACAGATGAAGAACAGCAGAAATACTCACTTTACTGACGTCATGATGACAGATGAAGAACAGCAGAAATACTCACTTTACTGACGTCGTGATGACAGATGAAGAACAGCAGAAATACTCACTTTACTGACGTCATGTTGACAGATGAAGAACAGCAGAAATACTCACTTTACTGACGCCGTGATGACAGATGAAGAACAGCAGAAATACTCACTTTACTGACGTCATGATGACAGATGAAGAACAGCAGAAATACTCACTTTACTGACGTCATGATGACAGATGAAGAACAGCAGAAATACTCACTTTACTGACGTCTTGTTGACAGATGAGGAACAGCAGAAATACTCACTTTACTGACGTCATGTTGACAGATGAGGAACAGCAGAAATACTCACTTTACTGACGTCATGATGACAGATGAAGAACAGCAGAAATACTCACTTTACTGACGTTGTGATGACAGATGAAGAACAGCAGAAATACTCACTTTACTGACGTCATGATGACAGATGATTAACAGCAGAAATACTCACTTTACTGACATCGTGATGACAGATGAGGAACAGCAGAAATACTCACTTTACTCACGTCATGTTGACAGATGAGGAACAGCAGAAATACTCACTTTACTGACGTCGTGATGACAGCTGAAGAACAGCAGAAATACTCACTTTACTCACGTCTTGTTGACAGATGAAGAACAGCAGAAATACTCACTTCACTGATGTCATGTTGACAGATGAGGAACAGCAGAAATACTCACTTTACTGACGTCATGTTGACAGATGAGGAACAGCAGAAATACCCACTTTACTGACGTCATGATGACAGATGAAGAACAGCAGAAATACTCACTTTACTCACGTCATGTTGACAGATGAGGAACAGCAGAAATACTCACTTTAATGATGTCATGTTGACAGATGAAGAACAGCAGAAATACTCACTTTACTGACGTCATGATGACAGATGAGGAACAGCAGAAATACTCACTTTATTGACGTCATGATGACAGATGAAGAACAGCAGAAATACTCACTTTACTCATGTCATGATGACAGATGAGGAACAGCAGAAATACTCACTTTACTGACGTCATGATGACAGATGAGGAACAGCAGAAATACTCACTTTACTGATGTCATGTTGACAGATGAGGAACAGCAGAAATACTCACTTTACTGACGTCATGATGACAGATGAGGAACAGCAGAAATACTCACTTTACTGATGTCATGTTGACAGATGAGGAACAGCAGAAATACTCACTTTACTCACGTCATGTTGACAGATGAGGAACAGCAGAAATACTCACTTTACTGACGTCATGATGACAGATGAGGAACAGCAGAAATACTCACTTTACTCAGGTCTTGTTGACAGATGAGGAACAGCAGAAATACTCACTTTACTGACGTCATGATGACAGATGAGGAACAGCAGAAATACTCACTTTACTCACGTCTTGTTGACAAATGAGGAACAGCAGAAATACTCACTTTACTGACGTCATGATGACAGATGAAGAACAGCAGAAATACTCACTTTACTGACGTCATGATGACAGATGATGAACAGCAGAAAAACTCACTTTACTGACGTCATGTTGACAGATGAGGAACAGCAGAAATACTCACTTTACTCACGTCAAGATGACAGATGAAGAACAGCAGAAATACTCCCTTTACTAACCTCATGATGACAGATGAGGAACAGCAGAAATACTCACTTTACTGACGTCATGATGACAGATGAGGAACAGCAGAAATACTCACTTTACTCACGTCATGTTGACAGATGAGGAACAGCAGAAATACTCACTTTACACACGTCTTGTTGACAGATGAAGAACAGCAGAAATACTCACTTTACTGACATCATGATGACAGATGAGGAACTGCAGAAATACTCACTTTACTCACGTCTTGTTGACAAATGAGGAACAGCAGAAATACTCACTTTACTGACGTCATGTTGACAGATGAGGAACAGCAGAAATACTCACTTTACTGACGTCATGATGACAGATGAAGAATAGCAGAAATACTCACTTTACTGACGTCATGTTGACAGATGAGGAACAGCAGAAATACTCACTTTACTCAGGTCTTGTTGACAGATGAGGAACAGCAGAAATACTCACTTTACTGACGTCATGATGACAGATGAGGAACAGCAGAAATACTCACTTTACTCATGTCTTGTTGACAAATGAGGAACAGCAGAAATACTCACTTTACTGACGTCATGATGACAGATGAAGAACAGCAGAAATACTCACTTTACTGACGTCATGATGACAGATGATGAACAGCAGAAAAACTCACTTTACTGACGTCATGTTGACAGATGAGGAACAGCAGAAATACTCACTTTACTGACGTCAAGATGACAGATGAAGAACAGCAGAAATACTCCCTTTACTAACCTCATGATGACAGATGAGGAACAGCAGAAATACTCACTTTACTGACGTCATGATGACAGATGAGGAACAGCAGAAATACTCACTTTACTCACGTCATGTTGACAGATGATGAACAGCAGAAATACTCACTTTACACACGTCTTGTTGACAGATTAAGAACAGCAGAAATACTCACTTTACTGACATCATGATGACAGATGAGGAACTGCAGAAATACTCACTTTACTCACGTCTTGTTGACAAATGAGGAACAGCAGAAATACTCACTTTACTGACGTCATGTTGACAGATGAAGAACAGCAGAAATACTCACTTTACTCACGTCATGTTGACAGATGAGGAACAGCAGAAATACTCACTTTACTGACGTCATGATGACAGATGAGGAACAGCAGAAATACTCACTTTACTCAGGTCTTGTTGACAGATGAGGAACAGCAGAAATACTCACTTTACTGACGTCATGATGACAGATGAGGAACAGCAGAAATACTCACTTTACTCATGTCTTGTTGACAAATGAGGAACAGCAGAAATACTCACTTTACTGACGTCATGATGACAGATGAAGAACAGCAGAAATACTCACTTTACTGACGTCATGATGACAGATGATGAACAGCAGAAAAACTCACTTTACTGACGTCATGTTGACAGATGAGGAACAGCAGAAATACTCACTTTACTGACGTCAAGATGACAGATGAAGAACAGCAGAAATACTCCCTTTACTAACCTCATGATGACAGATGAGGAACAGCAGAAATACTCACTTTACTGACGTCATGATGACAGATGAGGAACAGCAGAAATACTCACTTTACTCACGTCATGTTGACAGATGATGAACAGCAGAAATACTCACTTTACACACGTCTTGTTGACAGATTAAGAACAGCAGAAATACTCACTTTACTGACATCATGATGACAGATGAGGAACTGCAGAAATACTCACTTTACTCACGTCTTGTTGACAAATGAGGAACAGCAGAAATACTCACTTTACTGACGTCATGTTGACAGATGAAGAACAGCAGAAATACTCACTTTACTCACGTCATGTTGACAGATGAGGAACAGCAGAAATACTCACTTTACTGACGTCATGATGACAGATGAGGAACAGCAGAAATACTCACTTTACTCAGGTCTTGTTGACAGATGAGGAACAGCAGAAATACTCACTTTACTGACGTCATGATGACAGATGAGGAACAGCAGAAATACTCACTTTACTCATGTCTTGTTGACAAATGAGGAACAGCAGAAATACTCACTTTACTGACGTCATGATGACAGATGAAGAACAGCAGAAATACTCACTTTACTGACGTCATGATGACAGATGATGAACAGCAGAAAAACTCACTTTACTGACGTCATGTTGACAGATGAGGAACAGCAGAAATACTCACTTTACTGACGTCAAGATGACAGATGAAGAACAGCAGAAATACTCCCTTTACTAACCTCATGATGACAGATGAGGAACAGCAGAAATACTCACTTTACTGACGTCATGATGACAGATGAGGAACAGCAGAAATACTCACTTTACTCACGTCATGTTGACAGATGATGAACAGCAGAAATACTCACTTTACACACGTCTTGTTGACAGATTAAGAACAGCAGAAATACTCACTTTACTGACATCATGATGACAGATGAGGAACTGCAGAAATACTCACTTTACTCACGTCTTGTTGACAAATGAGGAACAGCAGAAATACTCACTTTACTGACGTCATGTTGACAGATGAAGAACAGCAGAAATACTCACTTTACTGACGTCATGATGACAGATGAAGAACAGCAGAAATACTCACTTTACTGACGTCATGATGACAGATGAAGAACAGCAGAAATACTCACTTTACTGACGTCGTGATGACAGATGAAGAACAGCAGAAATACTCACTTTACTGACGTCATGTTGACAGATGAAGAACAGCAGAAATACTCACTTTACTGACGCCGTGATGACAGATGAAGAACAGCAGAAATACTCACTTTACTGACGTCATGATGACAGATGAAGAACAGCAGAAATACTCACTTTACTGACGTCATGATGACAGATGAAGAACAGCAGAAATACTCACTTTACTGACGTCTTGTTGACAGATGAGGAACAGCAGAAATACTCACTTTACTGACGTCATGTTGACAGATGAGGAACAGCAGAAATACTCACTTTACTGACGTCATGATGACAGATGAAGAACAGCAGAAATACTCACTTTACTGACGTTGTGATGACAGATGAAGAACAGCAGAAATACTCACTTTACTGACGTCATGATGACAGATGATTAACAGCAGAAATACTCACTTTACTGACATCGTGATGACAGATGAGGAACAGCAGAAATACTCACTTTACTCACGTCATGTTGACAGATGAGGAACAGCAGAAATACTCACTTTACTGACGTCGTGATGACAGCTGAAGAACAGCAGAAATACTCACTTTACTCACGTCTTGTTGACAGATGAAGAACAGCAGAAATACTCACTTCACTGATGTCATGTTGACAGATGAGGAACAGCAGAAATACTCACTTTACTGACGTCATGTTGACAGATGAGGAACAGCAGAAATACTCACTTTACTGACGTCATGATGACAGATGAAGAACAGCAGAAATACTCACTTTACTCACGTCATGTTGACAGATGAGGAACAGCAGAAATACTCACTTTAATGATGTCATGTTGACAGATGAAGAACAGCAGAAATACTCACTTTACTGACGTCATGATGACAGATGAGGAACAGCAGAAATACTCACTTTATTGACGTCATGATGACAGATGAAGAACAGCAGAAATACTCACTTTACTCATGTCATGATGACAGATGAGGAACAGCAGAAATACTCACTTTACTGACGTCATGATGACAGATGAGGAACAGCAGAAATACTCACTTTACTGATGTCATGTTGACAGATGAGGAACAGCAGAAATACTCACTTTACTGACGTCATGATGACAGATGAGGAACAGCAGAAATACTCACTTTACTGATGTCATGTTGACAGATGAGGAACAGCAGAAATACTCACTTTACTCACGTCATGTTGACAGATGAGGAACAGCAGAAATACTCACTTTACTGACGTCATGATGACAGATGAGGAACAGCAGAAATACTCACTTTACTCAGGTCTTGTTGACAGATGAGGAACAGCAGAAATACTCACTTTACTGACGTCATGATGACAGATGAGGAACAGCAGAAATACTCACTTTACTCACGTCTTGTTGACAAATGAGGAACAGCAGAAATACTCACTTTACTGACGTCATGATGACAGATGAAGAACAGCAGAAATACTCACTTTACTGACGTCATGATGACAGATGATGAACAGCAGAAAAACTCACTTTACTGACGTCATGTTGACAGATGAGGAACAGCAGAAATACTCACTTTACTCACGTCAAGATGACAGATGAAGAACAGCAGAAATACTCCCTTTACTAACCTCATGATGACAGATGAGGAACAGCAGAAATACTCACTTTACTGACGTCATGATGACAGATGAGGAACAGCAGAAATACTCACTTTACTCACGTCATGTTGACAGATGAGGAACAGCAGAAATACTCACTTTACACACGTCTTGTTGACAGATGAAGAACAGCAGAAATACTCACTTTACTGACATCATGATGACAGATGAGGAACTGCAGAAATACTCACTTTACTCACGTCTTGTTGACAAATGAGGAACAGCAGAAATACTCACTTTACTGACGTCATGTTGACAGATGAGGAACAGCAGAAATACTCACTTTACTGACGTCATGATGACAGATGAAGAATAGCAGAAATACTCACTTTACTGACGTCATGTTGACAGATGAGGAACAGCAGAAATACTCACTTTACTCACGTCATGATGACAGATGAGGAACAGCAGAAATACTCACTTTACTGACGTCATGATGACAGATGAGGAACAGCAGAAATACTCCCTTTACTGACGTCTTGTTGACAGATGAGGAACAGCAGAAATACTCACTTTACTCACGTCATGATGACAGATGAGCAACAGCAGAAATACTCACTTTACTGACGTCATGTTGATAGATGAGGAACAGCAGAAATACTCACTTTACTGACGTCGTGATGACAGATGAGGAACATCAGAAATACTCACTTTACTGACGTCATGTTGACAGATGAGGAACAGCAGAAATACTCACTTTACTGACGTCATGATGACAGATGAAGAACAGCAGAAATACTCACTTTACTGACGTCATGTTGACAGATGAAGAACAGCAGAAATACTCACTTTACTGCCGTCATGTTGACAGATGATGAACAGCAGAAATACTCACTTTACTGACGTCATGATGACAGATGAGGAACAGCAGAAATACTCACTTTACTGACGTCATGTTGACAGATGAAGAACAGCAGAAATACTCACTTTACTGACGTCATGTTGACAGATGAGGAACAGCAGAAATACTCACTTCACTGACGTCATGTTGACAGATGAGGAACAGCAGAAATACTCACTTTACTGACGTCATGATGACAGATGAGGAACAGCAGAAATACTCACTTCACTGACGTCATGTTGACAGATGAGGAACAGCAGAAATACTCACTTTACTGACGTCATGATTACAGATGAAGAACAGCAGAAATACTCACTTTACTGACGTCATGATGACAGATGAAGAACAGCAGAAATACTCACTTTACTGATGTCATGATGACAGATGAGGAACAGCAGAAATACTCACTTTACTCACGTCATGATGACAGATGAAGAACAGCAGAAATACTCACTCTACTCACCTCATGATGACAGATGAGGAACAGCAGAAATACTCACTTTACTCACATCATGATGACAGATGAGGAACAGCAGAAATACTCACTTTACTGACGTCATGATGACAGATGAGGAACAGCAGAAATACTCACTTTACTGACGTGATGATGACAGATGAGGAACAGCAGAAATACTCACTTTACTGACGTCATGATGACAGATGAAGAACAGCAGAAATACTCACTTTACTGACGTCATGATGACAGATGAAGAACAGCAGAAATACTCACTTTACTGACGTCATGTTGACAGATGAGGAACAGCAGAAATACTCACTTTACTGACGTCATGATGACAGATGAGGAACAGCAGAAATACTCACTTTACTGACGTCAAGATGACAGATGAGGAACAGCAGAAATACTCACTTTACTCACGTCTTGTTGACAGATGAGGAACAGCAGAAATACTCACTTTACTCACGTCATGATGACAGATGAGGAACAGCAGAAATACTCACTTTACTGACGTCATGATGACAGATGAGGAACAGCAGAAATACTCACTTTACTCACGCCTTGTTGACAGATGAGGAACAGCAGAAATACTCACTTTACTCACGTCATGTTGACAGATGAGGAACAGCAGAAATACTCACTTTACTGACGTCATGTTGACAGATGATGAACAGCAGAAATACTCACTTTACTCACATCTTGTTGACAGATGAAGAACAGCAGAAATACTCACTTTACTCACGTCTTGTTGACAGATGAAGAACAGCAGAAATACTCACTTTACTGACGTCATGATGACAGATGAGGAACAGCAGAAATACTCACTTTACTCACCTCATGATGACAGATGAGGAACAGCAGAAATACTCACTTTACTCACGTCATGTTGACAGATGAGGAACAGCAGAAATACTCACTTTACTGACGTCATGTTGACAGATGAAGAACAGCAGAAATACTCACTTTACTGACGTCTTGTTGACAGATGAAGAACAGCAGACATACTCACTTTACTGACGTCTTGATGACAGATGAGGAACAGCAGAAATACTCACTTTACTGAAGTCATGATGACAGATGAGGAACAGCAGAAATACTCACTTTACTCACGTCATGTTGACAGATGAGGAACAGCAGAAATACTCACTTTACTCACGTCATGTTGACAGATGATGAACAGCAGAAATACTCACTTTACTCACGTCTTGTTGACAGATGAAGAACAGCAGAAATACTCACTTTACTGACATCATGATGACAGATGAGGAACAGCAGAAATACTCACTTTACTCACGTCATGTTGACAAATGAGGAACAGCAGAAATACTCACTTTACTGACGTCATGTTGACAGATGAGGAACAGCAGAAATACTCACTTTACTGACGTCATGATGACAGATGAAGAACAGCAGAAATACTCACTTTACTGACGTCATGTTGACAGATGAGGAACAGCAGAAATACTCACTTTACTCACGTCATGATGACAGATGAGGAACAGCAGAAATACTCACTTTACTGACGTCATGATGACAGATGAGGAACAGCAGAAATACTCCCTTTACTGACGTCTTGTTGACAGATGAGGAACAGCAGAAATACTCACTTTACTCACGTCATGATGACAGATGAGCAACAGCAGAAATACTCACTTTACTGACGTCATGTTGATAGATGAGGAACAGCAGAAATACTCACTTTACTGACGTCGTGATGACAGATGAGGAACATCAGAAATACTCACTTTACTGACGTCATGTTGACAGATGAGGAACAGCAGAAATACTCACTTTACTGACGTCATGATGACAGATGAAGAACAGCAGAAATACTCACTTTACTGACGTCATGTTGACAGATGAAGAACAGCAGAAATACTCACTTTACTGCCGTCATGTTGACAGATGATGAACAGCAGAAATACTCACTTTACTGACATCATGTTGACAGATGAAGAACAGCAGAAATACTCACTTTACTGACGTCATGTTGACAGATGAGGAACAGCAGAAATACTCACTTTACTGACGTCATCATGACATATGAGGAACAGCAGAAATACTCACTTTACTGATGTCATGATGACAGATGAAGAACAGCAGAAATACTCACTTTACTGACGTCATGTGGACAGATGAGGAACAGCAGAAATACTCACTTTACTCACGTCTTGTTGACAGATGAAGAACAGCAGAAATACTCACTTTACTGACGTCTTGTTGACAGATGAAGAACAGCAGAAATACTCACTTTACTGACGTCATGATGACAGATGAGGAACAGCAGAAATACTCACTTTACTCACGTCATGTTGACAGATGAGGAACAGCAGAAATACTCACTTTACTCACGTCATGTTGACAGATGATGAACAGCAGAAATACTCACTTTACTCACGTCTTGTTGACAGATGAAGAACAGCAGAAATACTCACTTTACTGACATCATGATGACAGATGAGGAACAGCAGAAATACTCACTTTACTCACGTCATGTTGACAGATGAGGAACAGCAGAAATACTCACTTTACTCACGTCATGTTGACAGATGAGGAACAGCAGAAATACTCACTTTACTGACGTCATGTTGACAGATGATGAACAGCAGAAATACTCACTTTACTCACATCTTGTTGACAGATGAAGAACAGCAGAAATACTCACTTTACTCACGTCTTGTTGACAGATGAAGAACAGCAGAAATACTCACTTTACTGACGTCATGATGACAGATGAGGAACAGCAGAAATACTCACTTTACTCACCTCATGATGACAGATGAGGAACAGCAGAAATACTCACTTTACACACGTCATGTTGACAGATGAGGAACAGCAGAAATACTCACTTTACTGACGTCATGTTGACAGATGATGAACAGCAGAAATACTCACTTTACTCACGTCTTGTTGACAGATGAAGAACAGCAGAAATACTCACTTTACTGACGTCATGATGACAGATGAGGAACAGCAGAAATACTCACTTTACTCACGTCATGTTGACAAATGAGGAACAGCAGAAATACTCACTTTACTGACGTCATGTTGACAGATGAGGAACAGCAGAAATACTCACTTTACTCACGTCATGTTGACAGATGAAGAACAGCAGAAATACTCACTTTACTGACATCATGATGACAGATGAGGAACAGCAGAAATACTCACTTTACTCACGTCATGATGACAGATGAGGAACAGCAGAAATACTCACTTTACTGACGTCATGATGACAGATGAGGTACAGCAGAAATACTCCCTTTACTGACGTCTTGTTGACAGATGAGGAACAGCAGAAATACTCACTTTACTCACGTCATGATGACAGATGAGCAACAGCAGAAATACTCACTTTACTGACGTCATGTTGATATATGAGGAACAGCAGAAATACTCACTTTACTGACGTCGTGATGACAGATGAGGAACATCAGAAATACTCACTTTACTGACGTCATGTTGACAGATGAGGAACAGCAGAAATACTCACTTTACTGACGTCATGATGACAGATGAAGAACAGCAGAAATACTCACTTTACTGACGTCATGTTGACAGATGAAGAACAGTAGAAATACTCACTTTACTGCCGTCATGTTGACAGATGATGAACAGCAGAAATACTCACTTTACTGATGTCATGATGACAGATGAGGAACAGCAGAAATACTCACTTTACTGACGTCATGTTGACAGATGAAGAACAGCAGAAATACTCACTTTACTGACGTCATGTTGACAGATGAGGAACAGCAGAAATACTCACTTCACTGACGTCTTGATGACAGATGAGGAACAGCAGAAATACTCACTTTACTCACGTCATGTTGACAGATGAGGAACAGCAGAAATACTCACTTTACTGACATCATGTTGACAGATGATGAACAGCAGAAATACTCACTTTACTCACGTCTTGTTGACAGATGAAAAACAGCAGAAATACTCACTTTACTGACATCATGACAGATGAGGAACAGCAGAAATACTCACTTTACTCACGTCATGTTGACAAATGAGGAACAGCAGAAATACTCACTTTACTGACGTCATGTTGACAGATGAGGAACAGCAGAAATACTCACTTTACTGACGTCATGATGACAGATGAAGAACAGCAGAAATACTCACTTTACTGACGTCATGTTGACAGATGAGGAACAGCAGAAATACTCACTTTACTCACGTCATGATGACAGATGAGGAACAGCAGAAATACTCACTTTACTGACGTCATGATGACAGATGAGGAACAGCAGAAATACTCCCTTTACTGACGTCTTGTTGACAGATGAGGAACAGCAGAAATACTCACTTTACTCACGTCATGATGACAGATGAGCAACAGCAGAAATACTCACTTTACTCACGTCATGTTGATAGATGAGGAACAGCAGAAATACTCAATTTACTGACGTCGTGATGACAGATGAGGAACATCAGAAATACTCACTTTACTGACGTCATGTTGACAGATGAGGAACAGCAGAAATACTCACTTTACTGACGTCATGATGACAGATGAAGAACAGCAGAAATACTCACTTTACTGACGTCATGTTGACAGATGAAGAACAGCAGAAATACTCACTTTACTGCCGTCATGTTGACAGATGATGAACAGCAGAAATACTCACTTTACTGACGTCATCATGACAGATGAGGAACAGCAGAAATACTCACTTTACTGATGTCATGATGACAGATGAAGAACAGCAGAAATACTCACTTTACTGACGTCATGTGGACAGATGAGGAACAGCAGAAATACTCACTTTACTCACGTCTTGTTGACAGATGAAGAACAGCAGAAATACTCACTTTACTGACGTCTTGTTGACAGATGAAGAACAGCAGACATACTCACTTTACTGACGTCTTGATGACAGATGAGGAACAGCAGAAATACTCACTTTACTGACGTCATGATGACAGATGAGGAACAGCAGAAATACTCACTTTACTCACGTCATGTTGACAGATGAGGAACAGCAGAAATACTCACTTTACTCACGTCATGTTGACAGATGATGAACAGCAGAAATACTCACTTTACTCACGTCTTGTTGACAGATGAAGAACAGCAGAAATACTCACTTTACTGACATCATGATGACAGATGAGGAACAGCAGAAATACTCACTTTACTCACGTCATGTTGACAGATGAGGAACAGCAGAAATACTCACTTTACTCACGTCATGTTGACAGATGAGGAACAGCAGAAATACTCACTTTACTGACGTCATGTTGACAGATGATGAACAGCAGAAATACTCACTTTACTCACATCTTGTTGACAGATGAAGAACAGCAGAAATACTCACTTTACTCACGTCTTGTTGACAGATGAAGAACAGCAGAAATACTCACTTTACTGACGTCATGATGACAGATGAGGAACAGCAGAAATACTCACTTTACTCATGTCATGTTGACAGATGAGGAACAGCAGAAATACTCACTTTATTGACGTCATGTTGACAGATGATGAACAGCAGAAATACTCACTTTACTCACGTCTTGTTGACAGATGAAGAACAGCAGAAATACTCACTTTACTGACGTCATGATGACAGATGAGGAACAGCAGAAATACTCACTTTACTCACGTCATGTTGACAAATGAGGAACAGCAGAAATACTCACTTTACTGACGTCATGTTGACAGATGAGGAACAGCAGAAATACTCACTTTACTCACGTCATGTTGACAGATGATGAACAGCAGAAATACTCACTTTACTCACGTCTTGTTGACAGATGAAGAACAGCAGAAATACTCACTTTACTGACATCATGATGACAGATGAGGAACAGCAGAAATACTCACTTTACTCACGTCATGTTGACAAATGAGGAACAGCAGAAATACTCACTTTACTGACGTCATGTTGACAGATGAGGAACAGCAGAAATACTCACTTTACTGACGTCATGATGACAGATGAAGAACAGCAGAAATACTCACTTTACTGACGTCATGTTGACAGATGAGGAACAGCAGAAATACTCACTTTACTGACGTCATGATGACAGATGAGGAACAGCAGAAATACTCACTTTACTCACGTCATGATGACAGATGAAGAACAGCAGAAATACTCACTTTACTCACGTCTTGTTGACAGATGAAGAACAGCAGAAATACTCACTTTACTGACATCATGATGACAGATGAGGAACAGCAGTAATACTCACTTTACTCACGTCATGTTGACAAATGAGGAACAGCAGAAATACTCACTTTACTGACGTCATGTTGACAGATGAGGAACAGAAGAAATACTCACTTTACTGACGTCATGATGACAGATGAAGAACAGCAGAAATACTCACTTTACTGACGTCATGTTGACAGATGAGGAACAGCAGAAATACTCACTTTACTCACGTCATGATGACAGATGAGGAACAGCAGAAATACTCACTTTACTGACGTCATGATGACAGATGAGGAACAGCAGAACTACTCACTTTACTCACGTCTTGTTGACAGATGAAGAACAGCAGAAATACTCACTTTACTGACGTCATGATGACAGATGAGGAACAGCAGAAATACTCACTTTACTCACCTCATGATGACAGATGAGGAACAGCAGAAATACTCACTTTACTCGCGTCATGTTGACAGATGAGGAACAGCAGAAATACTCACTTTACTGACGTCATGTTGACAGATGATGAACAGCAGAAATACTCACTTTACTCACGTCT
This sequence comes from Notolepis coatsorum, assembly GCF_963971535.1. NCBI lineage: Eukaryota > Metazoa > Chordata > Actinopteri > Aulopiformes > Paralepididae > Notolepis > Notolepis coatsorum. The sequence continues at coordinate 29,320,121 of NC_140170.1, forward strand.
TGTTGACAGATGAAGAACAGCAGAAATACTCACTTTACTGACGTCATGATGACAGATGAGGAACAGCAGAAATACTCACTTTACTCACGTCATGTTGACAAATGAGGAACAGCAGAAATACTCACTTTACTGACGTCATGTTGACAGATGAGGAACAGAAGAAATACTCACTTTACTGACGTCATGATGACAGATGAAGAACAGCAGAAATACTCACTTTACTGACGTCATGTTGACAGATGAGGAACAGCAGAAATACTCACTTTACTCACGTCATGATGACAGATGAGGAACAGCAGAAATACTCACTTTACTGACGTCATGATGACAGATGAGGAACAGCAGAAATACTCACTTTACTCACGTCTTGTTGACAGATGAAGAACAGCAGAAATACTCACTTTACTGACGTCATGATGACAGATGAGGAACAGCAGAAATACTCACTTTACTCACCTCATGATGACAGATGAGGAACAGCAGAAATACTCACTTTACTCGCGTCATGTTGACAGATGAGGAACAGCAGAAATACTCACTTTACTGACGTCATGTTGACAGATGATGAACAGCAGAAATACTCACTTTACTCACGTCTTGTTGACAGATGAAGAACAGCAGAAATACTCACTTTACTGACGTCATGATGACAGATGAGGAACAGCAGAAATACTCACTTTACTCACGTCATGTTGACAAATGAGGAACAGCAGAAATACTCACTTTACTGACGTCATGTTGACAGATGAGGAACAGCAGAAATACTCACTTTACTCACGTCATGTTGACAGATGATGAACAGCAGAAATACTCACTTTACTCACGTCTTGTTGACAGATGAAGAACAGCAGAAATACTCACTTTACTGACATCATGATGACAGATGAGGAACAGCAGAAATACTCACTTTACTCACGTCATGTTGACAAATGAGGAACAGCAGAAATACTCACTTTACTGACGTCATGATGACAGATGAGGAACAGCAGAAATACTCACTTTACTCACCTCATGATGACAGATGAGGAACAGCAGAAATACTCACTTTACTCGCGTCATGTTGACAGATGAGGAACAGCAGAAATACTCACTTTACTGACGTCATGTTGACAGATGATGAACAGCGGAAATACTCACTTTACTCACGTCTTGTTGACAGATGAAGAACAGCAGAAATACTCACTTTACTGACGTCATGATGACAGATGAGGAACAGCAGAAATACTCACTTTACTCACGTCATGTTGACAAATGAGGAACAGCAGAAATACTCACTTTACTGACGTCATGTTGACAGATGAGGAACAGCAGAAATACTCACTTTACTCACGTCATGTTGACAGATGATGAACAGCAGAAATACTCACTTTACTCACGTCTTGTTGACAGATGAAGAACAGCAGAAATACTCACTTTACTGACATCATGATGACAGATGAGGAACAGCAGAAATACTCACTTTACTCACGTCATGTTGACAAATGAGGAACAGCAGAAATACTCACTTTACTGACGTCATGTTGACAGATGAGGAACAGCAGAAATACTCACTTTACTGACGTCATGATGACAGATGAAGAACAGCAGAAATACTCACTTTACTGACGTCATGTTGACAGATGAGGAACAGCAGAAATACTCACTTTACTCACGTCATGATGACAGATGAGGAACAGCAGAAATACTCACTTTACTGACGTCATGATGACAGATGAGGAACAGCAGAAATACTCCCTTTACTGACGTCTTGTTGACAGATGAGGAACAGCAGAAATACTCACTTTACTCACGTCATGATGACAGATGAGCAACAGCAGAAATACTCACTTTACTGACGTCATGTTGATAGATGAGGAACAGCAGAAATACTCACTTTACTGACGTCTTGTTGACAGATGAAGAACAGCAGACATACTCACTTTACTGACGTCTTGTTGACAGATGAGGAACAGCAGAAATACTCACTTTACTGACGTCATGATGACAGATGAGGAACAGCAGAAATACTCACTTTACTCACGTCATGATGACAGATGAAGAACAGCAGAAATACTCACTTTACTCACGTCTTGTTGACAGATGAAGAACAGCAGAAATACTCACTTTACTGACATCATGATGACAGATGAGGAACAGCAGAAATACTCACTTTACTCACGTCATGTTGACAAATGAGGAACAGCAGAAATACTCACTTTACTGACGTCATGTTGACAGATGAGGAACAGAAGAAATACTCACTTTACTGACGTCATGATGACAGATGAAGAACAGCAGAAATACTCACTTTACTGACGTCATGTTGACAGATGAGGAACAGCAGAAATACTCACTTTACTCACGTCATGATGACAGATGAGGAACAGCAGAAATACTCACTTTACTGACGTCATGATGACAGATGAGGAACAGCAGAAATACTCCCTTTACTGACGTCTTGTTGACAGATGAGGAACAGCAGAAATACTCACTTTACTCACATCATGATGACAGATGAGCAACAGCAGAAATACTCACTTTACTGACGTCATGTTGATAGATGAGGAACAGCAGAAATACTCACTTTACTGACGTTGTGATGACAGATGAGGAACAGCAGAAATACTCACTTTACTGACGTCATGTTGACAGATGAGGAACAGCAGAAATACTCACTTTACTGCCGTCATGTTGACAGATGATGAACAGCAGAAATACTCACTTTACTGACGTCATGTGGACAGATGAGGAACAGCAGAAATACTCACTTTACTGACGTCATGATGACAGATGAAGAACAGCAGAAATACTCACTTTACTGACGTCATGTTGACAGATGAGGAACAGCAGAAATACTCACTTTACTCACGTCATGATGACAGATGAGGAACAGCAGAAATACTCACTTTACTGACGTCATGATGACAGATGAGGAACAGCAGAAATACTCCCTTTACTGACGTCTTGTTGACAGATGAGGAACAGCAGAAATACTCACTTTACTCACATCATGATGACAGATGAGCAACAGCAGAAATACTCACTTTACTGACGTCATGTTGATAGATGAGGAACAGCAGAAATACTCACTTTACTGACGTTGTGATGACAGATGAGGAACAGCAGAAATACTCACTTTACTGACGTCATGTTGACAGATGAGGAACAGCAGAAATACTCACTTTACTGCCGTCATGTTGACAGATGATGAACAGCAGAAATACTCACTTTACTGACGTCATGTGGACAGATGAGGAACAGCAGAAATACTCACTTTACTCACGTCATGATGACAGATGAGGAACAGCAGAAATACTCACTTTACTCACGTCTTGTTGACAGATGAGGAACAGCAGAAATACTCACTTTACTCACGTCATGTTGACAGATGAGGAACAGCAGAAATACTCACTTTACTGACGTCATGTTGACAGATGATGAACAGCAGAAATACTCACTTTACTCACATCTTGTTGACAGATGAAGAACATCAGAAATACTCACTTTACTCACGTCTTGTTGACAGATGAAGAACAGCAGAAATACTCACTTTACTGACGTCATGATGACAGATGAGGAACAGCAGAAATACTCACTTTACTCACCTCATGATGACAGATGATGAACAGCAGAAATACTCACTTTACTCACGTCATGTTGACAGATGAGGAACAGCAGAAATACTCACTTTACTGACGTCATGTTGACAGATGATGAACAGCAGAAATACTCACTTTACTCACATCTTGTTGACAGATGAAGAACAGCAGAAATACTCACTTTACTGATGTCATGATGACAGATGAGGAACAGCAGAAATACTCACTTTACTCACGTCATGTTGATAGATGAGGAACAGCAGAAATACTCACTTTACTGACGTCTTGTTGACAGATGAAGAACAGCAGACATACTCACTTTACTGACGTTTTGTTGACAGATGAGGAACAGCAGAAATACTCACTTTACTGACGTCATGATGACAGATGAGGAACAGCAGAAATACTCACTTTACTCACGTCATGATGACAGATGAAGAACAGCAGAAATACTCACTTTACTCACGTCTTGTTGACAGATGAAGAACAGCAGAAATACTCACTTTACTGACATCATGATGACAGATGAGGAACAGCAGAAATACTCACTTTACTCACGTCATGTTGACAAATGAGGAACAGCAGAAATACTCACTTTACTGACGTCATGTTGACAGATGAGGAACAGAAGAAATACTCACTTTACTGACGTCATGATGACATATGAAGAACAGCAGAAATACTCACTTTACTGACGTCATGTTGACAGATGAGGAACAGCAGAAATACTCACTTTACTCATGTCATGATGACAGATGAGGAACAGCAGAAATACTCACTTTACTGACGTCATGATGACAGATGAGGAACAGCAGAAATACTCCCTTTACTGACGTCTTGTTGACAGATGAGGAACAGCAGAAATACTCACTTTACTCACATCATGATGACAGATGAGCAACAGCAGAAATACTCACTTTACTGACGTCATGTTGATAGATGAGGAACAGCAGAAATACTCACTTTACTGACGTTGTGATGACAGATGAGGAACAGCAGAAATACTCACTTTACTGACGTCATGTTGACAGATGAGGAACAGCAGAAATACTCACTTTACTGACGTCATGATGACAGATGAAGAACAGCAGAAATACTCACTTTACTGACGTCATGTTGACAGATGAAGAACAGCAGAAATACTCACTTTACTGCCGTCATGTTGACAGATGATGAACAGCAGAAATACTCACTTTACTGACGTCATGTGGACAGATGAGGAACAGCAGAAATACTCACTTTACTCACGTCATGATGACAGATGAGGAACAGCAGAAATACTCACTTTACTCACGTCTTGTTGACAGATGAGGAACAGCAGAAATACTCACTTTACTCACGTCATGTTGACAGATGAGGAACAGCAGAAATACTCACTTTACTGACGTCATGTTGACAGATGATGAACAGCAGAAATACTCACTTTACTCACATCTTGTTGACAGATGAAGAACAGCAGAAATACTCACTTTACTCACGTCTTGTTGACAGATGAAGAACAGCAGAAATACTCACTTTACTGACGTCATGATGACAGATGAGGAACAGCAGAAATACTCACTTTACTCATGTCATGTTGACAGATGAGGAACAGCAGAAATACTCACTTTATTGACGTCATGTTGACAGATGATGAACAGCAGAAATACTCACTTTATTCACGTCTTGTTGACAGATGAAGAACAGCAGAAATACTCACTTTACTGACGTCATGATGACAGATGAGGAACAGCAGAAATACTCACTTTACTCACGTCATGTTGACAAATGAGGAACAGCAGAAATACTCACTTTACTGACGTCATGTTGACAGATGAGGAACAGCAGAAATACTCACTTTACTCACGTCATGTTGACAGATGATGAACAGCAGAAATACTCACTTTACTCACGTCTTGTTGACAGATGAAGAACAGCAGAAATACTCACTTTACTGACATCATGATGACAGATGAGGAACAGCAGAAATACTCACTTTACTCACGTCATGTTGACAAATGAGGAACAGCAGAAATACTCACTTTACTGACGTCATGTTGACAGATGAGGAACAGCAGAAATACTCACTTTACTGACGTCATGATGACAGATGAAGAACAGCAGAAATACTCACTTTACTGACGTCATGTTGACAGATGAGGAACAGCAGAAATACTCACTTTACTGACGTCATGATGACAGATGAGGAACAGCAGAAATACTCACTTTACTCACGTCATGATGACAGATGAAGAACAGCAGAAATACTCACTTTACTCACGTCTTGTTGACAGATGAAGAACAGCAGAAATACTCACTTTACTGACATCATGATGACAGATGAGGAACAGCAGTAATACTCACTTTACTCACGTCATGTTGACAAATGAGGAACAGCAGAAATACTCACTTTACTGACGTCATGTTGACAGATGAGGAACAGAAGAAATACTCACTTTACTGACGTCATGATGACAGATGAAGAACAGCAGAAATACTCACTTTACTGACGTCATGTTGACAGATGAGGAACAGCAGAAATACTCACTTTACTCACGTCATGATGACAGATGAGGAACAGCAGAAATACTCACTTTACTGACGTCATGATGACAGATGAGGAACAGCAGAAATACTCACTTTACTCACGTCTTGTTGACAGATGAAGAACAGCAGAAATACTCACTTTACTGACGTCATGATGACAGATGAGGAACAGCAGAAATACTCACTTTACTCACCTCATGATGACAGATGAGGAACAGCAGAAATACTCACTTTACTCGCGTCATGTTGACAGATGAGGAACAGCAGAAATACTCACTTTACTGACGTCATGTTGACAGATGATGAACAGCAGAAATACTCACTTTACTCACGTCTTGTTGACAGATGAAGAACAGCAGAAATACTCACTTTACTGACGTCATGATGACAGATGAGGAACAGCAGAAATACTCACTTTACTCACGTCATGTTGACAAATGAGGAACAGCAGAAATACTCACTTTACTGACGTCATGTTGACAGATGAGGAACAGCAGAAATACTCACTTTACTCACGTCATGTTGACAGATGATGAACAGCAGAAATACTCACTTTACTCACGTCTTGTTGACAGATGAAGAACAGCAGAAATACTCACTTTACTGACATCATGATGACAGATGAGGAACAGCAGAAATACTCACTTTACTCACGTCATGTTGACAAATGAGGAACAGCAGAAATACTCACTTTACTGACGTCATGATGACAGATGAGGAACAGCAGAAATACTCACTTTACTCACCTCATGATGACAGATGAGGAACAGCAGAAATACTCACTTTACTCGCGTCATGTTGACAGATGAGGAACAGCAGAAATACTCACTTTACTGACGTCATGTTGACAGATGATGAACAGCAGAAATACTCACTTTACTCACGTCTTGTTGACAGATGAAGAACAGCAGAAATACTCACTTTACTGACGTCATGATGACAGATGAGGAACAGCAGAAATACTCACTTTACTCACGTCATGTTGACAAATGAGGAACAGCAGAAATACTCACTTTACTGACGTCATGTTGACAGATGAGGAACAGCAGAAATACTCACTTTACTCACGTCATGTTGACAGATGATGAACAGCAGAAATACTCACTTTACTCACGTCTTGTTGACAGATGAAGAACAGCAGAAATACTCACTTTACTGACATCATGATGACAGATGAGGAACAGCAGAAATACTCACTTTACTCACGTCATGTTGACAAATGAGGAACAGCAGAAATACTCACTTTACTGACGTCATGTTGACAGATGAGGAACAGCAGAAATACTCACTTTACTGACGTCATGATGACAGATGAAGAACAGCAGAAATACTCACTTTACTGACGTCATGTTGACAGATGAGGAACAGCAGAAATACTCACTTTACTCACGTCATGATGACAGATGAGGAACAGCAGAAATACTCACTTTACTGACGTCATGATGACAGATGAGGAACAGCAGAAATACTCCCTTTACTGACGTCTTGTTGACAGATGAGGAACAGCAGAAATACTCACTTTACTCACGTCATGATGACAGATGAGCAACAGCAGAAATACTCACTTTACTGACGTCATGTTGATAGATGAGGAACAGCAGAAATACTCACTTTACTGACGTCTTGTTGACAGATGAAGAACAGCAGACATACTCACTTTACTGACGTCTTGTTGACAGATGAGGAACAGCAGAAATACTCACTTTACTGACGTCATGATGACAGATGAGGAACAGCAGAAATACTCACTTTACTCACGTCATGATGACAGATGAAGAACAGCAGAAATACTCACTTTACTCACGTCTTGTTGACAGATGAAGAACAGCAGAAATACTCACTTTACTGACATCATGATGACAGATGAGGAACAGCATAAATACTCACTTTACTCACGTCATGTTGACAAATGAGGAACAGCAGAAATACTCACTTTACTGACGTCATGTTGACAGATGAGGAACAGAAGAAATACTCACTTTACTGACGTCATGATGACAGATGAAGAACAGCAGAAATACTCACTTTACTGACGTCATGTTGACAGATGAGGAACAGCAGAAATACTCACTTTACTCACGTCATGATGACAGATGAGGAACAGCAGAAATACTCACTTTACTGACGTCATGATGACAGATGAGGAACAGCAGAAATACTCCCTTTACTGACGTCTTGTTGACAGATGAGGAACAGCAGAAATACTCACTTTACTCACATCATGATGACAGATGAGCAACAGCAGAAATACTCACTTTACTGACGTCATGTTGATAGATGAGGAACAGCAGAAATACTCACTTTACTGACGTTGTGATGACAGATGAGGAACAGCAGAAATACTCACTTTACTGACGTCATGTTGACAGATGAGGAACAGCAGAAATACTCACTTTACTGCCGTCATGTTGACAGATGATGAACAGCAGAAATACTCACTTTACTGACGTCATGTGGACAGATGAGGAACAGCAGAAATACTCACTTTACTGACGTCATGATGACAGATGAAGAACAGCAGAAATACTCACTTTACTGACGTCATGTTGACAGATGAGGAACAGCAGAAATACTCACTTTACTCACGTCATGATGACAGATGAGGAACAGCAGAAATACTCACTTTACTGACGTCATGATGACAGATGAGGAACAGCAGAAATACTCCCTTTACTGACGTCTTGTTGACAGATGAGGAACAGCAGAAATACTCACTTTACTCACATCATGATGACAGATGAGCAACAGCAGAAATACTCACTTTACTGACGTCATGTTGATAGATGAGGAACAGCAGAAATACTCACTTTACTGACGTTGTGATGACAGATGAGGAACAGCAGAAATACTCACTTTACTGACGTCATGATGACAGATGAGGAACAGCAGAAATACTCCCTTTACTGACGTCTTGTTGACAGATGAGGAACAGCAGAAATACTCACTTTACTCACATCATGATGACAGATGAGCAACAGCAGAAATACTCACTTTACTGACGTCATGTTGATAGATGAGGAACAGCAGAAATACTCACTTTACTGACGTTGTGATGACAGATGAGGAACAGCAGAAATACTCACTTTACTGACGTCATGTTGACAGATGAGGAACAGCAGAAATACTCACTTTACTGACGTCATGATGACAGATGAAGAACAGCAGAAATACTCACTTTACTGACGTCATGTTGACAGATGAAGAACAGCAGAAATACTCACTTTACTGCCGTCATGTTGACAGATGATGAACAGCAGAAATACTCACTTTACTGACGTCATGTGGACAGATGAGGAACAGCAGAAATACTCACTTTACTCACGTCATGATGACAGATGAGGAACAGCAGAAATACTCACTTTACTCACGTCTTGTTGACAGATGAGGAACAGCAGAAATACTCACTTTACTCACGTCATGTTGACAGATGAGGAACAGCAGAAATACTCACTTTACTGACGTCATGTTGACAGATGATGAACAGCAGAAATACTCACTTTACTCACATCTTGTTGACAGATGAAGAACAGCAGAAATACTCACTTTACTCACGTCTTGTTGACAGATGAAGAACAGCAGAAATACTCACTTTACTGACGTCATGATGACAGATGAGGAACAGCAGAAATACTCACTTTACTCACCTCATGATGACAGATGATGAACAGCAGAAATACTCACTTTACTCACGTCATGTTGACAGATGAGGAACAGCAGAAATACTCACTTTACTGACGTCATGTTGACAGATGATGAACAGCAGAAATACTCACTTTACTCACGTCTTGTTGACAGATGAAGAACAGCAGAAATACTCACTTTACTGATGTCATGATGACAGATGAGGAACAGCAGAAATACTCACTTTACTCACGTCATGTTGACAAATGAGGAACAGCAGAAATACTCACTTTACTGACGTCATGTTGACAGATGAGGAACAGCAGAAATACTCACTTTACTCACGTCATGTTGACAGATGATGAACAGCAGAAATACTCACTTTACTCACGTCTTGTTGACAGATGAAGAACAGCAGAAATACTCACTTTACTGACATCATGATGACAGATGAGGAACAGCAGAAATACTCACTTTACTCACGTCATGTTGACAAATGAGGAACAGCAGAAATACTCACTTTACTGACGTCATGTTGACAGATGAGGAACAGCAGAAATACTCACTTTACTGACGTCATGATGACAGATGAAGAACAGCAGAAATACTCACTTTACTGACGTCATGTTGACAGATGAGGAACAGCAGAAATACTCACTTTACTCACGTCATGATGACAGATGAGGAACAGCAGAAATACTCACTTTACTGACGTCATGATGACAGATGAGGAACAGCAGAAATACTCCCTTTACTGACGTCTTGTTGACAGATGAGGAACAGCAGAAATACTCACTTTACTCACGTCATGATGACAGATGAGGAACAGCAGAAATACTCACTTTACTGACGTCATGATGACAGATGAAGAACAGCAGAAATACTCACTTTACTGACGTCATGTTGACAGATGAAGAACAGCAGAAATACTCACTTTACTGCCGTCATGTTGACAGATGATGAACAGCAGAAATACTCACTTTACTGACGTCATGATGACAGATGAGGAACAGCAGAAATACTCACTTTACTGACGTCATGTTGACAGATGAAGAACAGCAGAAATACTCACTTTACTGACGTCATGTTGACAGATGAGGAACAGCAGAAATACTCACTTTACTGACGTCATCATGACAGATGAGGAACAGCAGAAATACTCACTTTACTGACGTCATGATGACAGATGAGGAACAGCAGAAATACTCCCTTTACTGACGTCTTGTTGACAGATGAGGAACAGCAGAAATACTCACTTTACTCACGTCATGATGACAGATGAGCAACAGCAGAAATACTCACTTTACTGACATCATGTTGATAGATGAGGAACAGCAGAAATACTCACTTTACTGACGTCGTGATGACAGATGAGGAACATCAGAAATACTCACTTTACTGACGTCATGTTGACAGATGAGGAACAGCAGAAATACTCACTTTACTGACGTCATGATGACAGATGAAGAACAGCAGAAATACTCACTTTACTGACGTCATGTTGACAGATGAAGAACAGCAGAAATACTCACTTTACTGCCGTCATGTTGACAGATGATGAACAGCAGAAATACTCACTTTACTGACGTCATGATGACAGATGAGGAACAGCAGAAATACTCACTTTACTGACGTCATGTTGACAGATGAAGAACAGCAGAAATACTCACTTTACTGACGTCATGTTGACAGATGAGGAACAGCAGAAATACTCACTTTACTGACGTCATCATGACAGATGAGGAACAGCAGAAATACTCACTTTACTGATGTCATGATGACAGATGAAGAACAGCAGAAATACTCACTTTACTGACGTCATGTGGACAGATGAGGAACAGCAGAAATACTCACTTTACTCACGTCTTGTTGACAGATGAAGAACAGCAGAAATACTCACTTTACTGACGTCTTGTTGACAGATGAAGAACAGCAGACATACTCACTTTACTGACGTCTTGATGACAGATGAGGAACAGCAGAAATACTCACTTTACTGACGTCATGATGACAGATGAGGAACAGCAGAAATACTCACTTTACTCACGTCATGTTGACAGATGAGGAACAGCAGAAATACTCACTTTACTCACGTCATGTTGACAGATGATGAACAGCAGAAATACTCACTTTACTCACGTCTTGTTGACAGATGAAGAACAGCAGAAATACTCACTTTACTGACATCATGATGACAGATGAGGAACAGCAGAAATACTCACTTTACTCACGTCATGTTGACAGATGAGGAACAGCAGAAATACTCACTTTACTCACGTCATGTTGACAGATGAGGAACAGCAGAAATACTCACTTTACTGACGTCATGTTGACAGATGATGAACAGCAGAAATACTCACTTTACTGACGTCATGATGACAGATGAAGAACAGCAGAAATACTCACTTTACTGACGTCATGTTGACAGATGAAGAACAGCAGAAATACTCACTTTACTGCCGTCATGTTGACAGATGATGAACAGCAGAAATACTCACTTTACTGACGTCATGATGACAGATGAGGAACAGCAGAAATACTCACTTTACTGACGTCATGTTGACAGATGAAGAACAGCAGAAATACTCACTTTACTGACGTCATGTTGACAGATGAGGAACAGCAGAAATACTCACTTTACTGACGTCATCATGACAGATGAGGAACAGCAGAAATACTCACTTTACTGATGTCATGATGACAGATGAAGAACAGCAGAAATACTCACTTTACTGACGTCATGTGGACAGATGAGGAACAGCAGAAATACTCACTTTACTCACGTCTTGTTGACAGATGAAGAACAGCAGAAATACTCACTTTACTGACGTCTTGTTGACAGATGAAGAACAGCAGACATACTCACTTTACTGACGTCTTGATGACAGATGAGGAACAGCAGAAATACTCACTTTACTGACGTCATGATGACAGATGAGGAACAGCAGAAATACTCACTTTACTCACGTCATGTTGACAGATGAGGAACAGCAGAAATACTCACTTTACTCACGTCATGTTGACAGATGATGAACAGCAGAAATACTCACTTTACTGACGTCATGATGACAGATGAAGAACAGCAGAAATACTCACTTTACTGACGTCATGTTGACAGATGAAGAACAGCAGAAATACTCACTTTACTGCCGTCATGTTGACAGATGATGAACAGCAGAAATACTCACTTTACTGACGTCATGATGACAGATGAGGAACAGCAGAAATACTCACTTTACTGACGTCATGTTGACAGATGAAGAACAGCAGAAATACTCACTTTACTGACGTCATGTTGACAGATGAGGAACAGCAGAAATACTCACTTTACTGACGTCATCATGACAGATGAGGAACAGCAGAAATACTCACTTTACTGACGTCATGATGACAGATGAGGAACAGCAGAAATACTCCCTTTACTGACGTCTTGTTGACAGATGAGGAACAGCAGAAATACTCACTTTACTCACGTCATGATGACAGATGAGCAACAGCAGAAATACTCACTTTACTGACATCATGTTGATAGATGAGGAACAGCAGAAATACTCACTTTACTGACGTCGTGATGACAGATGAGGAACATCAGAAATACTCACTTTACTGACGTCATGTTGACAGATGAGGAACAGCAGAAATACTCACTTTACTGACGTCATGTGGACAGATGAGGAACAGCAGAAATACTCACTTTACTCACGTCTTGTTGACAGATGAAGAACAGCAGAAATACTCACTTTACTGACGTCTTGTTGACAGATGAAGAACAGCAGACATACTCACTTTACTGACGTCTTGATGACAGATGAGGAACAGCAGAAATACTCACTTTACTGACGTCATGATGACAGATGAGGAACAGCAGAAATACTCACTTTACTGACGTCATGATGACAGATGAAGAACAGCAGAAATACTCACTTTACTGACGTCATGTTGACAGATGAAGAACAGCAGAAATACTCACTTTACTGCCGTCATGTTGACAGATGATGAACAGCAGAAATACTCACTTTACTGACGTCATGATGACAGATGAGGAACAGCAGAAATACTCACTTTACTGACGTCATGTTGACAGATGAAGAACAGCAGAAATACTCACTTTACTGACGTCATGTTGACAGATGAGGAACAGCAGAAATACTCACTTTACTGACGTCATCATGACAGATGAGGAACAGCAGAAATACTCACTTTACTGACGTCATGATGACAGATGAGGAACAGCAGAAATACTCCCTTTACTGACGTCTTGTTGACAGATGAGGAACAGCAGAAATACTCACTTTACTCACGTCATGATGACAGATGAGCAACAGCAGAAATACTCACTTTACTGACATCATGTTGATAGATGAGGAACAGCAGAAATACTCACTTTACTGACGTCGTGATGACAGATGAGGAACATCAGAAATACTCACTTTACTGACGTCATGTTGACAGATGAGGAACAGCAGAAATACTCACTTTACTGACGTCATGATGACAGATGAAGAACAGCAGAAATACTCACTTTACTGACGTCATGTTGACAGATGAAGAACAGCAGAAATACTCACTTTACTGCCGTCATGTTGACAGATGATGAACAGCAGAAATACTCACTTTACTGACGTCATGATGACAGATGAGGAACAGCAGAAATACTCACTTTACTGACGTCATGTTGACAGATGAAGAACAGCAGAAATACTCACTTTACTGACGTCATGTTGACAGATGAGGAACAGCAGAAATACTCACTTTACTGACGTCATCATGACAGATGAGGAACAGCAGAAATACTCACTTTACTGATGTCATGATGACAGATGAAGAACAGCAGAAATACTCACTTTACTGACGTCATGTGGACAGATGAGGAACAGCAGAAATACTCACTTTACTCACGTCTTGTTGACAGATGAAGAACAGCAGAAATACTCACTTTACTGACGTCTTGTTGACAGATGAAGAACAGCAGACATACTCACTTTACTGACGTCTTGATGACAGATGAGGAACAGCAGAAATACTCACTTTACTGACGTCATGATGACAGATGAGGAACAGCAGAAATACTCACTTTACTCACGTCATGTTGACAGATGAGGAACAGCAGAAATACTCACTTTACTCACGTCATGTTGACAGATGATGAACAGCAGAAATACTCACTTTACTCACGTCTTGTTGACAGATGAAGAACAGCAGAAATACTCACTTTACTGACATCATGATGACAGATGAGGAACAGCAGAAATACTCACTTTACTCACGTCATGTTGACAGATGAGGAACAGCAGAAATACTCACTTTACTCACGTCATGTTGACAGATGAGGAACAGCAGAAATACTCACTTTACTGACGTCATGTTGACAGATGATGAACAGCAGAAATACTCACTTTACTGACGTCATGATGACAGATGAAGAACAGCAGAAATACTCACTTTACTGACGTCATGTTGACAGATGAAGAACAGCAGAAATACTCACTTTACTGCCGTCATGTTGACAGATGATGAACAGCAGAAATACTCACTTTACTGACGTCATGATGACAGATGAGGAACAGCAGAAATACTCACTTTACTGACGTCATGTTGACAGATGAAGAACAGCAGAAATACTCACTTTACTGACGTCATGTTGACAGATGAGGAACAGCAGAAATACTCACTTTACTGACGTCATCATGACAGATGAGGAACAGCAGAAATACTCACTTTACTGATGTCATGATGACAGATGAAGAACAGCAGAAATACTCACTTTACTGACGTCATGTGGACAGATGAGGAACAGCAGAAATACTCACTTTACTCACGTCTTGTTGACAGATGAAGAACAGCAGAAATACTCACTTTACTGACGTCTTGTTGACAGATGAAGAACAGCAGACATACTCACTTTACTGACGTCTTGATGACAGATGAGGAACAGCAGAAATACTCACTTTACTGACGTCATGATGACAGATGAGGAACAGCAGAAATACTCACTTTACTCACGTCATGTTGACAGATGAGGAACAGCAGAAATACTCACTTTACTCACGTCATGTTGACAGATGATGAACAGCAGAAATACTCACTTTACTCACGTCTTGTTGACAGATGAAGAACAGCAGAAATACTCACTTTACTGACATCATGATGACAGATGAGGAACAGCAGAAATACTCACTTTACTCACGTCATGTTGACAGATGAGGAACAGCAGAAATACTCACTTTACTCATGTCATGTTGACAGATGAGGAACAGCAGAAATACTCACTTTACTGACGTCATGTTGACAGATGATGAACAGCAGAAATACTCACTTTACTCACATCTTGTTGACAGATGAAGAACAGCAGAAATACTCACTTTACTCACGTCTTGTTGACAGATGAAGAACAGCAGAAATACTCACTTTACTGACGTCATGATGACAGATGAGGAACAGCAGAAATACTCACTTTACTCACCTCATGATGACAGATGAGGAACAGCAGAAATACTCACTTTACTCACGTCATGTTGACAGATGAGGAACAGCAGAAATACTCACTTTACTGACATCATGTTGACAGATGATGAACAGCAGAAATACTCACTTTACTCACGTCTTGTTGACAGATGAAGAACAGCAGAAATACTCACTTTACTGACGTCATGATGACAGATGAGGAACAGCAGAAATACTCACTTTACTCACGTCATGTTGACAAATGAGGAACAGCAGAAATACTCACTTTACTGACGTCATGTTGACAGATGAGGAACAGCAGAAATACTCACTTTACTCACGTCATGTTGACAGATGATGAACAGCAGAAATACTCACTTTACTCACGTCTTGTTGACAGATGAAGAACAGCAGAAATACTCACTTTACTGACATCATGATGACAGATGAGGAACAGCAGAAATACTCACTTTACTCACGTAATGTTGACAAATGAGGAACAGCAGAAATACTCACTTTACTGACGTCATGTTGACAGATGAGGAACAGCAGAAATACTCACTTTACTGACGTCATGATGACAGATGAAGAACAGCAGAAATACTCACTTTACTGACGTCATGTTGACAGATGAGGAACAGCAGAAATACTCACTTTACTCATGTCATGATGACAGATGAGGAACAGCAGAAATACTCACTTTACTGACGTCATGATGACAGATGAGGAACAGCAGAAATACTCCCTTTACTGACGTCTTGTTGACAGATGAGGAACAGCAGAAATACTCACTTTACCCACGTCATGATGACAGATGAGCAACAGCAGAAATACTCACTTTACTGACGTCATGTTGATAGATGAGGAACAGCAGAAATACTCACTTTACTGACGTCTTGTTGACAGATGAAGAACAGCAGACATACTCACTTTACTGACGTCTTGTTGACAGATGAGGAACAGCAGAAATACTCACTTTACTGACGTCATGATGACAGATGAGGAACAGCAGAAATACTCACTTTACTCACGTCATGATGACAGATGAAGAACAGCAGAAATACTCACTTTACTGACGTCATGATGACAGATGAAGAACAGCAGAAATACTCAATTTACTGACGTCATGTTGACAGATGAGGAACAGCAGAAATACTCACTTTACTCACGTCATGATGACAGATGAGGAACAGCAGAAATACTCACTTTACTGACGTCATGATGACAGATGAGGAACAGCAGAAATACTCCCTTTACTGACGTCTTGTTGACAGATGAGGAACAGCAGAAATACTCACTTTACTCACGTCATGATGACAGATGAGCAACAGCAGAAATACTCACTTTACTCACGTCACGTTGATAGATGAGGAACAGCAGAAATACTCACTTTACTGACGTCGTGATGACAGATGAGGAACATCAGAAATACTCACTTTACTGACGTCATGTTGACAGATGAGGAACAGCAGAAATACTCACTTTACTGACGTCATGATGACAGATGAAGAACAGCAGAAATACTCACTTTACTGACGTCATGTTGACAGATGAAGAACAGCAGAAATACTCACTTTACTGCCGTCATGTTGACAGATGATGAACAGCAGAAATACTCACTTTACTGACGTCATGATGACAGATGAGGAACAGCAGAAATACTCACTTTACTGACGTCATGTTGACAGATGAAGAACAGCAGAAATACTCACTTTACTGACGTCATGTTGACAGATGAGGAACAGCAGAAATACTCACTTTACTGACGTCATCATGACAGATGAGGAACAGCAGAAATACTCACTTTACTGATGTCATGATGACAGATGAAGAACAGCAGAAATACTCACTTTACTGACGTCATGTGGACAGATGAGGAACAGCAGAAATACTCACTTTACTCACATCTTGTTGACAGATGAAGAACAGCAGAAATACTCACTTTACTGACGTCTTGTTGACAGATGAAGAACAGCAGACATACTCACTTTACTGACGTCTTGATGACAGATGAGGAACAGCAGAAATACTCACTTTACTGACGTCATGATGACAGATGAGGAACAGCAGAAATACTCACTTTACTCACGTCATGTTGACAGATGAGGAACAGCAGAAATACTCACTTTACTCACGTCATGTTGACAGATGATGAACAGCAGAAATACTCACTTTACTCACGTCTTGTTGACAGATGAAGAACAGCAGAAATACTCACTTTACTGACATCATGATGACAGATGAGGAACAGCAGAAATACTCACTTTACTCACGTCATGTTGACAGATGAGGAACAGCAGAAATACTCACTTTACTCACGTCATGTTGACAGATGAGGAACAGCAGAAATACTCACTTTACTGACGTCATGTTGACAGATGATGAACAGCAGAAATACTCACTTTACTGACGTCATGATGACAGATGAAGAACAGCAGAAATACTCACTTTACTGACGTCATGTTGACAGATGAAGAACAGCAGAAATACTCACTTTACTGCCGTCATGTTGACAGATGATGAACAGCAGAAATACTCACTTTACTGACGTCATGATGACAGATGAGGAACAGCAGAAATACTCACTTTACTGACGTCATGTTGACAGATGAAGAACAGCAGAAATACTCACTTTACTGACGTCATGTTGACAGATGAGGAACAGCAGAAATACTCACTTTACTGACGTCATCATGACAGATGAGGAACAGCAGAAATACTCACTTTACTGATGTCATGATGACAGATGAAGAACAGCAGAAATACTCACTTTACTGACGTCATGTGGACAGATGAGGAACAGCAGAAATACTCACTTTACTCACGTCTTGTTGACAGATGAAGAACAGCAGAAATACTCACTTTACTGACGTCTTGTTGACAGATGAAGAACAGCAGACATACTCACTTTACTGACGTCTTGATGACAGATGAGGAACAGCAGAAATACTCACTTTACTGACGTCATCATGACAGATGATGAACAGCAGAAATACTCACTTTACTCACGTCTTGTTGACAGATGAAGAACAGCAGAAATACTCACTTTACTGACATCATGATGACAGATGAGGAACAGCAGAAATACTCACTTTACTCACGTCATGTTGACAGATGAAGAACAGCAGAAATACTCACTTTACTCACGTCATGTTGACAGATGAGGAACAGCAGAAATACTCACTTTACTGACGTCATGTTGACAGATGATGAACAGCAGAAATACTCACTTTACTCACATCTTGTTGACAGATGAAGAACAGCAGAAATACTCACTTTACTCACGTCTTGTTGACAGATGAAGAACAGCAGAAATACTCACTTTACTGACGTCATGATGACAGATGAGGAACAGCAGAAATACTCACTTTACTCACCTCATGATGACAGATGAGGAACAGCAGAAATACGCACTTTACTCACGTCATGTTGACAGATGAGGAACAGCAGAAATACTCACTTTACTGACGTCATGTTGACAGATGATGAACAGCAGAAATACTCACTTTACTCACGTCTTGTTGACAGATGAAGAACAGCAGAAATACTCACTTTACTGACGTCATGATGACAGATGAGGAACAGCAGAAATACTCACTTTACTCACGTCATGTTGACAAATGAGGAACAGCAGAAATACTCACTTTACTGACGTCATGTTGACAGATGAGGAACAGCAGAAATACTCACTTTACTCACGTCATGTTGACAGATGATGAACAGCAGAAATACTCACTTTACTGACATCATGATGACAGATGAGGAACAGCAGAAATACTCACTTTACTCACGTCATGTTGACAAATGAGGAACAGCAGAAATACTCACTTTACTGACGTCATGTTGACAGATGAGGAACAGCAGAAATACTCACTTTACTGACGTCATGATGACAGATGAAGAACAGCAGAAATACTCACTTTACTGACGTCATGTTGACAGATGAGGAACAGCAGAAATACTCACTTTACTCACGTCATGATGACAGATGAGGAACAGCAGAAATACTCACTTTACTGACGTCATGATGACAGATGAGGAACAGCAGAAATACTCCCTTTACTGACGTCTTGTTGACAGATGAGGAACAGCAGAAATACTCACTTTACTCACGTCATGATGACAGATGAGCAACAGCAGAAATACTCACTTTACTGACGTCATGTTGATAGATGAGGAACAGCAGAAATACTCACTTTACTGACGTCTTGTTGACAGATGAAGAACAGCAGACATACTCACTTTACTGACGTCTTGTTGACAGATGAGGAACAGCAGAAATACTCACTTTACTGACGTCATGATGACAGATGAGGAACAGCAGAAATACTCACTTTACTCACGTCATGATGACAGATGAGGAACAGCAGAAATACTCACTTTACTGACGTCATGTTGACAGATGAGGAACAGCAGAAATACTCACTTTACTGACGTCATGATGACAGATGAGGAACAGCAGAAATACTCACTTTACTCACGTCATGATGACAGATGAGGAACAGCAGAAATACTCACTTTACTCACGTCATGTTGACAGATGAGGAACAGCAGAAATACTCACTTTACTGACGTCATGATGACAGATGAGGAACAGCAGAAATACTCACGTTACTGATGTCATGTTGACAGATGATGAACAGCAGAAATACTCACTTTACTGCCGTCATGTTGACAGATGAGGAACAGCAGAAATACTCCCTTTACTCACGTCTTGTTGACAGATGAGGAACAGCAGAAATACTCACTTTACTGACGTCATGTTGACAGATGAAGAACAGCCGAAATACTCACTTTACTGACGTCATGTTGACAGATGAAGAACAGCAGAAATACTCACTTTACTGACCTCATGATGACAGATGAGGAACAGCAGAACTGGCAAGAAAACATGCTGCAGAGTCTCAACAGTAGCATTGTTGACATTTAGACAAGACCATTTCTACATGTGAACTATTCCATACCTACAGGCTACAGAGCACATCAGACTGTTTCATATTCACTGTGACCCATGCTCCGTCACGCTTGGGCGATTTGTGTTGAAGATGCTGGCTCAAGCTTGATTCCTTTCTTTCCATTGAGTTTGAATGCATTTGCACCACTTCTAAATGTTGCTTTGGAGCCTATTTTAACATACTATTTGAACACACCATTTTACCATAATATTTTACCATATTTATCTTCATAATCACATCATAAGTATGACTGTATACACGAGCAACTGGAATATTGGAATATAACTGGAACAAGTGACACGAGCAACTGGAATATTGGAATATAACTGGAACAAGTGTTGAAAAATAACTGGCCAAAAATGTCAATGCAAGCTGACAACACAACTGTGGCTGTTGCCTTGGTCCTCTGACGCACCTTCATATTTACTGTGCTGGGTGGACATACAGTACCTTCATATTTACTGTGCTGGGTGGACGTACAGTACCTTCATATTTACTGTGCTGGGTGGACGTACAGTACCTTCATATTTACTGTGCTGGGTGGACGTACAGTACCTTCATATTTACTGTGCTGGGTGGACGTACAGTACCTTCATATTTACTGTGCTGGGTGGACGTACCTTCAAGACCCCTACGCTCTGCATCTTCTAACTACACACCCTCAAGACCCCTACGCTCTGCATCTTCTAACTACACACCCTCAAGACCCCTACGCTCTGCATCTTCTAACTACACACCCTCAAGACCCCTACGCTCTGCATCTTCTAACTACACACCCTCAAGACCCCTACACTCGGCATCTTCTAACTACACACCCTCAAGACCCCTACGCTCTGCATCTTCTAACTACACACCCTCAAGACCCCTACGCTCTGCATCTTCTAACTACACACCCTCAAGACCCCTACACTCTATGTTACAAAGGGTCAGATTAAACCGAATATATATATTTGTTGCTTGAGATCCCTTGTATAATATTTGTATATCGTTTGATATCCCTTGTATATTCTTTGTATATATACACGGAATATCCCTTTACCTAGGTACAAACCAGACCATAATATTCGTTCTCCTATTGGACAGCGACCCCTAGGCGCCAACGGCCATACCCCCAATGGCAAGTTCAAAGGCAACGCCAAGGCATGTCTCAACATGTCCAGGTTTGCGCAGTAATACGAGACAGAACTGAGGTTGGCACTAGATTATTCACCTTACGTCGCAGGTGGATACAGCAGTAGTCTTATCCTAAACGTTGAAGCCTTCACCACGATACAACGTGCCGTGAAGTGGGCCTCTTTGCCCCTGAATAGAGCCTTGAGAACCGCGTGCGAATATATAGCTAAAGTGTCAGAGTCTAACGCCGTATCGTCGAGTTCGACTTATTCTAATGTGAAGTAATAGTCTATCATTTATAGTGTATCGTGCCGCTACCGTTCTTCAGTGACCAGCATTACCACCGGTTCGTCGTACCTATAGCTAGTGCACTTATCCAGGCTGGGCGGCCTAAACTCGTGCCACCACCCGAGGAGTCCTAGACAAGAACCGTTGGATATGTACACCGGAGAACCTACACCGGCGAATGCAGAGCATTTTCTGGCTGGATTATATTGCTTTGGTACCGTGGCTGCTGGAGCAGAGAACCGTCTACCCCACTGTCGTGTGGGATCTACCCCTGTGAGGAGCACCCTCGAGCCCGCCTCTAGGACCAGAGGCTGGCTAGCTTTCATCCATGCTGTCGGGCATACTGGATTATAGCTGTTGCTTTGTCTGCGGACCAAGGGAGTACTGCACTGGCTCCTGTATCTGGAGCCTCGTTATTCCGCGTTGACCCAGACTTTGCTCCCGAACATTCCTCTACCCTGCCGGCTTACAACCGGAGGGAACCCCCCAGTGTCTCCAGCTGACTACGAGTGTACCTTATGTAATTGCTATGCTACAGGTGGCGTCAGTTATACCCATCTTACTATTCTCATGGACTTGCGCTCTTGACCTACTTTAAGTGTTCTTCGCCTTACAAGCGCAAGTATAATTCTCAATCTGTAACCTACCGTTGCTGCTCTAATAATAATAAATCCCTCTAACTAGAACTTTATGTGTCATTGCCGTATTCTTGTGTGGGTGTTCACCAGATATATTCATGTACTGTATGGCCAGTAATTAAAGTACATAACTAAGTAGTGGTTTAATAATACCATACTCTCAATACAGTCAGGGAATTGTACCCCTCAGTTACACTCTACATCTTCTAACTACACACCCTCAAGACCCCTACGCTCTGCATCTTCTAACTACACACCCTCAAGACCCCTACACTCTGCATCTTCTAACTACACACCCTCAAGACCCCTACGCTCTGCATCTTCTAACTACACACCCTCAAGACCCCTACACTCTACATCTTCTAACTACACACCCTCAAGACCCCTACACTCTGCATCTTTTAACTACACACCCTCAAGACCCCTACGCTCTGCATCTTCTAACTACACACCCTCAAGACCCCTACACTCTGCATCTTCTAACTACAGACCCTCAAGACCCCTACGCTTTGCATCTTCTAACTACACACCCTCAAGACCCCTACACTCTGTATCTTCTAACTACACACCATCAAGACCCCTACGCTCTGCATCTTCTAACTACACACCCTCAAGACCCCTACGCTCTGCATCTTCTAACTACACACCCTCAAGACCCCTATGCTCTGCATCTTCTAACTACACACCCTCAAGACCCCTACACTCTACATCTTCTAACTACACACCCTCAAGACCTCTACGCTCTGCATCTTCTAACTACACACCCTCAAGACCCCTACGCTCTGCATCTTCTAACTACACACCCTCAAGACCCCTATGCTCTGCATCTTCTAACTACACACCCTCAAGACCCCTACGCTCTGCTTCTTCTAACTACACACCCTCAAGACCCCTACGCTCTGCTTCTTCTAACTACACACCCTCAAGACCCCTACGCTCTGCATCTTCTAACTACACACCCTCAAGACCCCTACGCTCTGCATCTTCTAACTACACACCCTCAAGACCCCTACGCTCTGCATCTTCTAACTACACACCCTCAAGACCCCTACACTCTGCATCTTCTAACTACACACCCTCAAGACCCCTACACTCTGCATCTTCTAACTACACACCCTCAAGACCCCTACACTCTGCATCTTCTAACTACACACCCTCAAGACCCCTACGCTCTGCTTCTTCTAACTACACACCCTCAAGACCCCTACGCTCTGCATCTTCTAACTACACACCCTCAAGACCCCTACGCTCTGCATCTTCTAACCACACACCATCAAGACCCCTACACTCTGCATCTTCTAACTACACACCCTCAAGACCCCTACGCTCTGCTTCTTCTAACTACACACCCTCAAGACCCCTACACTCTGCATCTTCTAACTACACACCCTCAAGACCCCTACACTCTGCATCTTCTAACTACACACCCTCAAGACCCCTACACTCTGCATCTTCTAACTACACACCCTCAAGACCCCTACACTCTGCATCTTCTAACTACACACCCTCAAGACCCCTACACTCTGCATCTTCTAACTACACACCCTCAAGACCCCTACACTCTGCATCTTCTAACTACACACCCTCAATACCCCTTCGCTCTCTGCATCTTCTAACTACACACCCTCAAGACCCCTACACTCTACATCTTCTAACTACACCTCCTCAAGACCCCTACACTCTGCATCTTCTAACTACACACCCTCCTGCTGACCTGTTGTACCCTTCCTGCCGACTTGTTGTGCAGAACAGGGGCTTTGGATAAAGGCCTCAGCTAAATGTGTGAATGTAAATGTGGTGACTGGAAGAACGCCCTCAGGTACCATTAGGTCTTCTGCAGGCTTTACAATCCTGTGTAAACAACCAACTAACAAAATGTTAGAAAAGTTGATAATTGGCAAACAAACTTAATACTATTGTCTGTACTCTGCTCTTTTAGAGAATTGCAGCGCATAGAGAAAAATACAGTTATATATCATTTTCTTAACCATGTGATGTTTGCATGCCTGGAAGTGACACGTCTGCAAGAAATGCCTTTCACAGTGTTTTTAGAAGGGCCATTTTTCCTGAAACAGTTGCTATATACAACATTCGCTATGTACTGATATGAGATTTCTGATTTCTGAAGACTTCCGGTTTACGATCAGGTCGGATGGCGGCGTGATTTTTCCGAGCTCAGTGACCACTCCACATATATATCAATTACGACGTTAATTTCACAACATACATTCATATATTGCTCCACAGTAATGGCGAATCAATTATCGAATAAGAAGGGGACATTGAATGAAGTGGATGGTGACTTTACCAGAACTCTATTCCGTGCTGAGCTCGACGCTAGCATGCTCTTGCTAACCAGCAGACTGGATTCGCTCCAGGAGGAGCTAGCTAGCGCGGCCACGCGGATCACCCAAGTGGAGGAAAGGATGGCAGAGGTGGCAATCGTGACTGAAACCAACTGCGCTGAACTGTCGGAGGTCGAGGAAGAATTCCATTATTACGAAAATAAAGGAGGGCCGCGTAGTTGTATCCGTCAACCACCTATTCACAACGGCGTCCGAAGCGGAGCGGTTCCTCAGACGCGACATGGCGACGTCCACCCGGTCCGAGGATGGTGAGGCGCCCCCTGGCGGGGCAGGCGACGAGCACCGGGGAGTAGCAGGGCTTCAGGCCTTGTTTAGCTTAGCGCAAGCTATGCTGGCTATCGGGCTCTTTCAACTAACTATTTCGTTCCACTCGCCTAACACAGCCTTTCGATTCAACAGAACGGTAACATGCATGGTATTATCTACGCAATATATCTCCAGAAATGGGTATGTACATTGACTATTTTCGAATATAATTCAGACGACTAGTGCTTTTTGAAGCACTAGTCTTTTTAATGTCTGAGCATTGAACTTCACTACTGAACTTCGCATTGACTGTTATGCCAACTATCTCTTTTTGTACTTCATAACTTTCACTCGAAGGAGCTATATGCTAAGGATCCCTCTTGGCGGAGCTATCTATGTGAATCGGGCTAACAGGCCTTAGCCTAATTACACTATGCTCAGGACATGCCGGCTAACCAGCTCTCCTAGCTAACACTACCTCGCCACGTGTTTACTGTGGCTCTTTAGCTACGGTTGCACACTGACTTTCTTTTTTCAAGTATAATGCGGACGACCGGCGCTCTTTAACGCATTGACCTTATATTGTCTGCTATAGTTCATATTAGACAAATTGTGTTTTTATTACTCCTGTTATTATCGCCGGCACTTTAAACTGCACATATAGTGTTGTATTGAATTCTCCTCTCAGTAGAGTGAAATGGGTTCTATTTTTCTGATTTGTTACAATATACCTTACAAGTTATTAGTGTGGTTAAGATACATATTGTTGCTGTGGCTGCTATGCTCGGTCAGGTTTGACCAACTGATGTTTGATCGATACCGGACAAGTATTTTGAAGGGGGGGAGGGGGGTGGGAATGGGGGAATGTGTGGTTTTATGTTTTTCTTTCCATTTGAATCGCTCTGTTTTATGTTTGTTCTCACGCTCACACTCTGATCTCAATAGGACCTTAACAAATGGTTATATAACTACTATGGTACTCTACTCCAAACGAATTACATTCAGTCATACTGCAGCCTTCTTAGACTATGGCTAGTTTGAACATATTGATCTGGAATACAAGGGGTCTCAATATACCACATAAAAAAGTGTACTAACGTGGCTAAAAAGGAAGGAAGTGGATCTTGCATTACTGAGTGAAACACACCTTTTATTGGCGGATAACGCAAGACTGGCAAATAAATGTTACCATAACATAAGGTATTCTTCTTTTGACACCAGGTCCTGAGGGGTAGCCATAATAGCGAAGCGAAAATTGAATATTAAACTGTTAGATGTGTGGTCCGATCCAGAAGGTCGAATTAATATTGCTAAAATAGAATGTTCCAACCGGAAAATTGTGCTGATTTCTGCTTACGTCCCTAATGTGTATGACGCTAATTTTTATGCTGTCTTCACTGCAGCAATTCTGAAACTACCTGATTACTCATTAATAGTAGGAGCTGATTTTAATGCGGTTTGGGATCCATTGATTGATAGGTCCAGTAACGCTGAAACCCCTGATCAGAGGCAAACTACCGCGGCCCTACGTGCCTGGTCTAAGGACACAGGGGTAAACGATATGTGGCGATCGCTCAACCCATCCGCGAGAGATTATTCCTTCTTCTCGTCGAGACATAAGACCTTTTCCAGGACCACAAAGGTATCCTACTTAAGGTTTCACTCAGTAAAATAACGTCCCATGCCCCTAGGTGGCGCTTTAACTCTACACTGCTGAAAAATGGGGATTTTAACTTGCAATTTAAAGAAAAGCTCACTGAATTCCTGCAGTTTAATACAGGCTCGGTACAGGATCCCAGAATTTTCTGGGATTCGGTCAAGGGTTTTATCAGAAACAACACTACTCTCTTTGCATCTAATCTCCGCAAGGGACGTCTCTCCAAGCTGGTGGAACTGGAAAAGCTTCATGCCACGTTGATCTCAGACCAGACCAGCGCTCTCAGGAACATCATGGAGACCAGACCAGCGCTCTCAGGAACATCATGGAGACCAGACCAGCGCTCTCAGGAACATCATGGAGACCAGCGCTCTCAGGAACATCATGGAGACCAGACCAGCGCTCTCAGGAACATCATGGAGACCAGCGCTCTCAGGAACATCATGGAGACCAGACCAGCGCTCTCAGGAACATCATGGAGACCAGACCAGCGCTCTCAGGAACATCATGGAGACCAGACCAGCGCTCTCAGGAACATCATGGAGACCAGACCAGCGCTCTCAGGAACATCATGGAGACCAGACCAGCGCTCTCAGGAACATCATGGAGACCAGACCAGCGCTCTCAGGAACATCATGGAGACCAGCGCTCTCAGGAACATCATGGAGACCAGACCAGCGATCTCAGGAACATCATGGAGACCAGACCAGACCAGCGCTCTCAGGAACATCATGGAGACCAGACCAGCGCTCTCAGGAACATCATGGAGACCAGCGCTCTCAGGAACATCATGGAGACCAGACCAGCGCTCTCAGGAACATCATGGAGACCAGCGCTCTCAGGAACATCATGGAGACCAGACCAGCGCTCTCAGGAACATCATGGAGACCAGCGCTCTCAGGAACATCATGGAGACCAGCGCTCTCAGGAACATCATGGAGACCAGCGCTCTCAGGAACATCATGGAGACCAGACCAGCGCTCTCAGGAACATCATGGAGACCAGCGCTCTCAGGAACATCATGGAGACCAGACCAGCGATCTCAGGAACATCATGGAGACCAGACCAGACCAGCGCTCTCAGGAACATCATGGAGACCAGACCAGCGCTCTCAGGAACATCATGGAGACCAGCGCTCTCAGGAACATCATGGAGACCAGCGCTCTCAGGAACATCATGGAGACCAAACCAGCGCTCTCAGGAACATCATGGAGACCAGCGCTCTCAGGAACATCATGGAGACCAGCGCTCTCAGGAACATCATGGAGACCAGCGCTCTCAGGAACATCATGGAGACCAGACCAGCGCTCTCAGGAACATCATGGAGACCAGCGCTCTCAGGAACATCATGGAGACCAGACCAGCGATCTCAGGAACATCATGGAGACCAGACCAGACCAGCGCTCTCAGGAACATCATGGAGACCAGACCAGCGCTCTCAGGAACATCATGGAGACCAGCGCTCTCAGGAACATCATGGAGACCAGACCAGCGCTCTCAGGAACATCATGGAGACCAGACCAGCGCTCTCAGGAACATCATGGAGACCAGCGCTCTCAGGAACATCATGGAGACCAGCGCTCTCAGGAACATCATGGAGACCAGACCAGCGCTCTCAGGAACATCATGGAGACCAGCGCTCTCAGGAACATCATGGAGACCAGACCAGCGATCTCAGGAACATCATGGAGACCAGACCAGACCAGCGCTCTCAGGAACATCATGGAGACCAGACCAGCGCTCTCAGGAACATCATGGAGACCAGCGCTCTCAGGAACATCATGGAGACCAGACCAGCGCTCTCAGGAACATCATGGAGACCAGACCAGCGCTCTCAGGAACATCATGGAGACCAGACCAGCGCTCTCAGGAACATCATGGAGACCAGACCAGCGCTCTCAGGAACATCATGGAGACCAGACCAGCGCTCTCAGGAACATCATGGAGACCAGACCAGCGCTCTCAGGAACATCATGGAGACCAGACCAGCGCTCTCAGGAACATCATGGAGACCAGACCAGCGCTCTCAGGAACATCATGGAGACCAGCCCAGCGCTCTCAGGAACATCATGGAGACCAGCGCTCTCAGGAACATCACAGCTGAAGACCAAGCTGCACATGCTTATCAAATGGACTGGCATGCACAGATATGTGCAAGTTACAGACATGCAGTAACCAAACACTGCAGGATGATCCAGAACCTGACTTGGAACTCAAGGAGTGAGAGGATGAGAGAGACGAGCAGTTTGAGTGACATTATGGGGTGATTCTGGACGAGGTTACCCATCTCAACTTTATCTTAAGTACTCACAGATTGTGATAGCCTGACTATAATCAGATCTTGACATAGGCCTATTCCCATTAATAACGATACTGTATACTGTGGGATTAAATGTATGATTCACTTTCAATGTTAATTTAGTCTATAATGTTGTTCTGTTTATAAAACTCTAAGTGGTTCCTTATCTCATTGTGGTGTCCTTTGTGTCCTGTATATGTATGATAAAGACAGACCACTTTGTGACATTATCCTAGTGGCTGTTCTGTATAGTTTAATAGGAGCCTAATACTGCTCTTCTAATTTAAGGCTCACAATCACCTCTGACAGGAAATAGTATAGGCATATTATACATTTCCTGAATCCTTATGGTCCTGAGAGTGTTGTAGATTTTGTATTTTGTGTCCCTGTTGCTCCTAGATGACACAAGGCTAAAAGATAATATATAATTTAGGCGAAAATTATGTAAACATTTGTGTTGTTGACTGTTCAAAGAGCTCCGGTGACCTCTATATTGGTCAGAAAGATTCACATCTTAGCTTGAATGAAAGATGACATAGTCCCTTTTAAAATGATACCAAACACAATATTGTGAAACATTGACCGATGTCCTCTATGTGAGTCTAAACAGGATATACACCAGCATCTGAAATGCAATTTCCTGAGGGGGTGGGTATACTTCATGACTCGATAATTATTATAAAGCTACCACTCTGGAACGGCTATCATACCAAAATATCATCTATAGACATAGATCTTTGAAAAAATTATATGTACGTTTCGTCACCTTGAGTGGCGCCGATATCTGGTCCGGCCCGTGGACTAGTCGGTGTGGTGTGGTGGTCTGCACTCCCATCAGGGTCCTAGTCGGTGTGGTGTGGTGGTCTGCACTCCCATAAGGGTCCTAGTCGGTGTGGTGTGGTGGTCTGCACTCCCATCAGGGTCCTAGCAGGTGTGGTGTGGTGGTCTGCACTCCCATCAGGGTCCTAGCAGGTGTGGTGTGGTGGTCTGCACTCCCATCAGGGTCCTAGCAGGTGTGGTGTGGTGGTCTGCACTCCCATCAGGGTCCTAGTCGGTGTGGTGTGGTGGTCTGCACTCCCATCAGGGTCCTAGCAGGTGTGGTGTGGTGGTCTGCACTCCCATCAGGGTCCTAGCAGGTGTGGTGTGGTGGTCTGCACTCCCATCAGGGTCCTAGCAGGTGTGGTGTGGTGGTCTGCACTCCCATCAGGGTCCTAGCAGCGCTGCTTTGGATACATTGTTGTTACAATTCAAGGTAAGAATGTTGAGTCCAATTGTAGAATGGAAGAAGATGGTGTTGCTCTTCTCTAAGGTCGCTTTCACACAGGGGCTGTTTGGTCCGGACTTTCGGACCAGAATTCGATAGTCCGGTTTTTCGGGTCTGTGTGAATGCGCGTCGAACTCGGTCCGCGGACCAAACAGGCGAACTCTAGTCCGCCTGAAAACGTAGGTCTCGGTTCGGCTTCAGCGGACCAAATATAGGAAGTGATTATTATTACTACTGCTTGCAGCACTCACTGCAAAACAAGCACACTGCATCTAATCTAATCTATCTATCTATCTATCTATCTATCTATCTATCTATCTATCTATCTATCTATCTATCTATCTATCTATCTATCTATCTATCTATCTATCTATCTATCTATCTATCTATCTATCTATCTATCTATCTATCTATCTATCTATCTATCTATCTATCTATCTATCTATCTATCTATCTATCTATCTATCTATCTATCTATCTATCTATCTATCTATCTATCTATCTATCTATCTATCTATCTATCTATCTATCTATCTATCTATCTATCTATCTATCTATCTATCTATCTATCTATCTATCTATCTATCTATCTATCTATCTATCTATCTATCTATCTATCTATCTATCTATCTATCTATCTATCTATCTATCTATCTATCTATCTATCTATCTATCTATCTATCTATCTATCTATCATATCTATCTATCTATCTATCTATCTATCTATCTATCTATCTATCTATCTATCTATCTATCTATCTATCTATCTATCTATCTATCTATCTATCTATCTATCTATCTATCTATCTATCTATCTATCTATCTATCTATCTATCTATCTATCTATCTATCTATCTATCTATCTATCTATCTATCTATCTATCTATCTATCTATCTATCTATCTATCTATCTATCTATCTATCTATCTATCTATCTATCTATCTATCTATCTATCTATCTATCTATCTATCTATCTATCTATCTATCTATCTATCTATCTATCTATCTATCTATCTATCTATCTATCTATCTATCTATCTATCTATCTATCTATCTATCTATCTATCTATCTATCTATCTATCTATCTATCTATCTATCTATCTATCTATCTATCTATCTATCTATCTATCTATCTATCTATCTATCTATCTATCTATCTATCTATCTATCTATCTATCTATCTATCTATCTATCTATCTATCTATCTATCTATCTATCTATCTATCTATCTATCTATCTATCTATCTATCTATCTATCTATCTATCTATCTATCTATCTATCTATCTATCTATCTATCTATCTATCTATCTATCTATCTATCTATCTATCTATCTATCTATCTATCTATCTATCTAATATATCTATATATCTAACTGTGCATCTTGGGAAGAAGGAAGAAAAACGCGGCTTATTATTATTACCGAGGCGCACGGCATTAATAATGGATCAATGCCACGTCAATACTATTATTATTATTATTATTATTATTATTGGTCTACAAGTTGTTTAGCGAGAGGATGGTGGTAATGTGCTTCAAATTTCAATAGAACAATGGATCAATGCCATGTCAAAACTCGCTCCGCTGATCTGGAGGAGTCCACACACAGACACACACACGCGCGCGCACACACACAGGCTTGCAGCCACACACACATTTCCACTGTCCAATAGACAAGCGCCCTTTTCGACCGCGTGACATTGTTCAGAAGGTCTCGGTGCGCTGACAGATTTCTCTGTGTGAATGCAGACGAACCAAATGAAGAATGCAACTGTAGCTCTCTCCCCAACGATACACGGACACAGGTCGGTTCTTTTTGAAACGGGCGTTTATTGTCTTGGGCTCATCACCATCCTCGTCCCTCTCACGCCGTGAAAACTATATTTATTGGATGAACACAGACACAGTACAAAGGCAATAGCTACAATACAATTGCAACGGTTACAATAATACAACGGCGCATCAAAATGCATTTACTCAAAGAAATATAATACCTCGTTGGCCGCTTGTCAGGAAAAGAGTTTCTTGAATTCTTGTCCTATTGAATACCTTTGTTTTGACAGTCTGCTACAAGCGCTAGACGTCCATAGATATCAAACTAAACCGGTCGAGCAGCTTATAGTCTTGCTCGACTGTCCATCAGAGCGCACCTGCTCTCTCTGTCTATTGAACACTTGCAACATGAGGTAGACATTTCCGGTTAAATATGACGCTTGTGACCTTGTGCCTATCACGTTTTAACTTTTGACCAATGAATTTAGCTTTTTACAACAAATTATTTATGTATCACATTATTTATCTAATTATTACTTTATGCTTGAAAATAAGAAATAAATCATTAATCAATTAACTATAAAATATAGAATAGTTATGCAGCAGCACTTACACTCCCACCAAATCACTTATTAGTTCTGAATGTGGGATTTCTTTCAAACGAAAATATTAAAGCACCAAAATAAAATGTTCAATGAATGTGAACCTAAGTATGTGACTTAGTTGGCCTCAAGTAAGGTAACTACCTTGTGAATAGGCCTTTCAAGGTGAACTGATCTGGTGAGTGGTTTGCCCTTATCAAGTGTAGTGTCAGTGACTAGTAACTTCAGCTTTCGCACCATTCCATCTGCACTAGGGTGAGCTTCCACAACCCTGGCGAGCTTCCATTTGTTTCTTGGTGAGCTGTCATCTTGTAGAATCACAATGTCATCTACTTGAGAATTTCGTGACGTTCTTTGCCATTTCTGTCGTTGCTGGAGGTTGAGCAGGTATTCTCGCTGCCATCTTTGCCAAAACTCATTGGCTAAGAACTGCACTCTTTTCCACCTTTTGCGCAAATAAAGGTCTTCTTTGCAGAACTGTCCAGGAGGGGGTAGAATAATTGATGATTTCATGGTTAATATATGGTTGGGAGTGAGAGGTTCTGGACCGGTAGGATCATGAAGATGTTCAACACTTAGTGGTCTGCTATTGATTATGGCCATTGTTTCATAAAGAAATGTCCTCAGAGTTGTAGTGTCGAGTCTGCTTGCGGACTTGTCAAGCATGGCAGTCAGGATACTTCGGACCGTTCGAATTTGGCGCTCCCAAACTCCACCCATATGGCTTGCTGATGGGATATTCGCTACAAATTCACAACCGAATGCTCGTTGGCGTTCTTGATCCATTCCTTTGAGCAACTCAGAAAGCTCTCTCTTAGCACCCATGAAATTTGTTCCCCGGTCGCATCTTAGTTGTCGTACAGGACCTCTGATGGCTACGAAGGTTCGAAGTGCATTCATGAAGGCGTCTGTTGTCATGTCCTCTAGTGTCTCTATATGTACTGCTCTGGAGCACAAGCAGGTAAACAACAATCCGTATCGTTTCAATTCCCTTCTTCCTTCCTTTACAATGAAGGGGCCGAAACAATCAATACCACAGTAGGTAAAAGGAGGGGATGTCTCTGTTCTCTCTTCTGGCAAATCTGCCATTTGTTGGACCTCTGTAGTTCTTCTGTATCTCCTACATCTTACACACTTGTAAATGTGTGAGGAGACCACATTTCCACAGCCTAAGATCCATATTCCATTTGCACGCAACTTGTTCATGGTCATGCCTCTTCCTTGGTGTTGTACACGCTCATGATGATGTTTGACGAGCAGGGCTGACACATGAGATTTCTTCGGGAGTATTGCGGGATGTTTTACGTCGTGGTGCAAGGCTGATTGGGATAGCCGTCCTCCCACCCTGAGGACATTGCTCTTGTCCATGAAGGCATTCAACTTGTGTAACTTGTTGTTCTTATTTAGGTTGCTTTCTTTCTGGTGCTTGATTTTCTGGATGTCCTCAGCGAAGGCTTCTTCTTGCGCAAGTTTGACTATGAAGATTTCAGCTTCTCTTCTTTCTTCAAGGTTAGTTGCTGTGTTTGTTCTTGTCTGAAGTCCCTTGAATTCTTTGACAAATCTCTTGAGTCTGGCGATGGCGCTCACTGCTCTGGACCAGTCAGAAAATCTAGTGAAGCGATTCACCATTGATTTAACTTCTTTCGTCGCGACTGCATGCACATAAGCATTGCGAAGCTCAGGGTCCGTCGATTCTACTTCTCCCACCATGTCCTCTTTGCATGGAATATTCTGATGCCAAAGAAAGTCGGGCCCTTTCAGCCAGTTAGACTCCTTCAGTTGAACTGCTGTCAGTCCTCTTGAAGCAGAGTCGGCTGGATTGTTTTCGGAGGCAACATGTTGCCATTGTTCAGGACTTGTGCTAGATCTTATGCGTTGTATCCGGTTGGCTACGAATGTGTGAAACCTCTTGGCGTCATTGTTCACGTAGCCAAGGACCACCTTGGAGTCAGTCCAATAATACTCCTGCAGGTTTTCTATCTCAAGTTCCCTTTTGATGATATCACCGTTTCGGACTGAAGTCACAGCTGATGACAATTCAAGTCTTGGGATGGTTGTTAGTTTGGTAGGGGCCACTCTTGCTTTCCCCATGATGAGTGAGCAACTGATCTGTCCTGTTTCGCTTATTGCGCGAAGATATGAACATGCACCGTATCCACTAAAACTTGCATCGGAAAAGTTGTGAAGCTCATATCGCATGACCTCGCCAAAGCCTGAAGGAAGGTAGCTTCTTGGAATTTTCAGGGCTGCCAAGTGAGGCAAATCTTTAAGCCATGACTCCTATTGTGGCAGTATGTGCTCGGGAAGATCTTCATCCCAGCTGACCTTGTCCCTGCATAGTGTCTGAAGGATCTGTTTGCCTACGAGTATGAAGGGGGCCACAAACCCTAGTGGATCATAGACGGAGGCGACGGTTGAGAGAACCCCTCTCCTTGTCAGTGGGTTTTCCTTAACTATGACCCTGAATTGGAATTCATCTGCTTCAATACACCACTGAACGCCAAGTGCTCGCTCGACGTGGAGTTCTCCTAGGGCCATGTCTAGGTCTTTGGTTTGTGCACGTTCTTCAGGTGGTATTGCAGCAATCACTTCCTTATCATTGGACACAAACTTATGCAGACGAAGGTTTCCTGTTCTGCACAAGGCTCTTGACTCTTCCACAAGGTTTATGGCTTCAGCAGGTGACTTCACACGTATTAAGCCATCGTCAACGTAGAAGCTTCTCTGGATGAACTTGATGGACCTTTCACTGAACCTTCCATGACCCTGCAATGCCAGATGTTTGAATCCAAAGTTGGAACAGCCGGGGGATGAAGCTGCCCCAAACAGATGCACCCTCATCCTGTACACTGAGGGTTTGGAGTCCAGGTCGCCGTTGTCCCACCAGAGGAACCTTAAGTAGTCTTGGTGTTCCTTTACAACGTGAAACTGATGGAACATCTTTTCAACGTCACACATTATGGCTATTGGACCCTTTCTGAATCGACATAGCACTCCAACTAAGGCATTAGTCAGGTCTGGTCGAGTCAAGAGGTGATCGTTTAGAGATGTTTTTTGGAAGTGTGCTGAACAGTCAAAGACCACACGGATCCTCCCAGGTTTATGGGGATGATAGACTCCGTGATGCGGAATATACCATGCTGGTTGGTTATCGAGTTCAGACTGTGGAACCTTCTCGGCGTCGCCTCTGGTTATTATGTCGTTCATGAAATGGACATAGTCTTTGCGATACTGCTCATTTTTCCTCAGTCGTCGCTCCAATGAGGTGAGCCTGTGAACTGCACATGGTTTATTATCTGGAAGATTAGGTTTGTCCGACTTGAAAGGAAGTGGGAGTTCGTAGTGGCCGTCATCCTTCTGCCTTATTCCTTCTTTCACTTTAGACAAGAAGAGAAGGTCTTCCTGAGAAATTGGATTATCATCGGCAGTGTGTTCGTTGAAATCAGATTCGAGAGCCTTAATTATGTCTGCTGGATTGATCTCTTTGACTTGAGTTTTGCACACAAAGTTTACTTCTCTCTTTAAATCAACCGATGGATGCACAGCAGGTGTTACTTGTCGCACTATGATTCTGTGACTGGTTCCTATTGCATCACTGCAGTCACTTACTGGGGTCGAGCAGCCGACGATGCTCCAGCCGAGATCAGTACGCTGTGCATACAGACAATTTTCTTCACCGGGCAGGATCTCCTTCGGGAGAAGAGCTTGTTGACAGTCATAGCCAATCAAAAGGCCTACTTCACAATCCAATGGTGGTGGAATCTTGTCTGCCAATTGCTCCAGGTGAGGCCATTTTAGAGCCGTTTCAGAAGTTGGAATGTGCAACTTGTTTGCTGGTATGAACTCTCGTGTGAAAACTGGTGGCAATGGAATCAGTTTCTCTGAGTTGTATCCTCTTACTTGCAGATTCTTCAGTTTCTGACAGGGTATGACTGTTGATCTTGCAGACATTGTGGATAGCCGCAAGCTGACACTCTCCTTGTTTGTGTTGAGGTCTTGGGCCACTTCGTCTAAGATGAAAGTTGTGTCGCTCTGCGTGTCTAAGAGCGCATAGACAAGGATTTCTTGATCTGGCTGTGTCGTGGATGAAACCCAGACTGGTATAATTGAAGATGTTTGTGTACTTAGGTTTCTTTGCATGACTCTGTTGATAGTTGCTGTTGCAGCTGGGGCCATGTCTTTGGTGTCTGCCCTGTCATCTCCCTTTAGAGGTGTTGACCTTTGACGTTCTTTAAACCTATCGTCATGCAAACATGTCGGATGTCTCCTCTGACACTCTTCACATGTGCTCTTGTTATCACAGTTTCTTGACTGATGACCAGTTTTCAAATATCCAAAGCAAAGCTTCTCTGCCTGCACAAACTTGACACAATCTTCCACAGTCTTTTCACTGAATGTTCTGCACTTGGTGAGGCCATGTCCTATTCTTTTGCAGAAGACACATGTTGCTCGGTGTTGTATTTGTGGACAGTGTCTTTGCTTGAATGGTCTGACTTCGTGGATAATTTGGTTTCTCGCTTTCCAGACTCTTGATCGCTTGAAGTGAGGATATGGGATCGCACGCAAGATCGGCTTCCTTTGATAGGAAATCGACGAACTTCTTGAATGGTGGGTATTCACCGCTTGCTTGCCTGACTTCCATCACCTTGCGGTTCCAACTGGATACCAACCAATCTGGTAATTTCAGCAGGATTTTTTGACTCTCATTGCAGTCATTGAGAACTTCCAATGCCTTAATGTGGGGCATTGCGGCCTGACAGCAATTCAGGAAGTCTGCAAAGTCTCTTAGTTCACAACCATCTTTAGAGCTTATCTTTGGCCATCCATGCAGCTTGTCTCTGAATGACTTCCCAATTATGAATGGGTCTCCGAAACGTTTTTCCAACAGCTGCCAGGCTGAGTCGTATGCTGCTTCAGTGCCTAATAGGAAGAATCCTTCGACGGCTCTCTTTGCAGCGCCACCTAAATACTTTCTTAGGTAGTAAAATTTTTCATTCTTTGGGATACTCTTCCTGTCTATTAATGTTTCAAAAGATAGTCGCCAGTCATTGAATTTTAAAGGATCTCCAGTGAATAATGCAGGCTCTGGTGTTGGAAGGCGACTGGCACTTATGGCTTCTGCTAGCATGTTGACCCAATCAGAGCTGTTCTGCATTTGAGGCATGGGCATTGATGTTGGTGGAACTTGAGGTGTCCATTGCAGACCTTGGAGACTAGGAGCTTGACTTTCTACCAGAGATTGAGGAATGAATGGTGGACTTGAAGCATGGAGGGTTTGAGTAGTGTTTGGCACGGCTTGAGGGATGAATGAATTTGTGAGGTTGAACACTTTTAGTTCTCCTGCTGGTTCAGCTTCCTGCAGCAAATTTCCAACTTCGAAGTGGTCTTCGACTTGATCGTAGACCTTAACTCGAGCTCTTGCAGCATTTAACTTCTTGACTTCCTCTAGACGTTCAAGCCTTCTACGCTTGTCTTGCATGGCTTGTTGTCTAGTTAGGTTCTCAGATTCAAATGTTGCCAGCCGTTGTTTATCTTCAGATTCTAGCCTTTGAAGTTCTGTTGCCTCCCTCTCCTGTTCATCCAACACTGCCAAAACTTCCTGGGATGCGGCAGCTTCAGCCGCAGTCTTGTTTCTTTTGAATGATTGGATGCTAGAGTGGGTGGAGACAGATCCTGATCACTGAGTCATTGACCTTGATAAAGAACCTGTTGAGTCTAGGATTGATCCAACATCAGGCCAAGGTTCTTCCTTTTCAACTGCTGTATGCCCTTTGAGTTGCCTTTCTGCCTTTTGAATAATGAATTCTGAAAGAAACATGCACGTGTCAACTCTGCGCCGCAGGTCTGGTTCAGGAGTTTGTGTTCCACGTAACTCTTCATAAATTATCTTTACATCATGACAAGTGTCTTTTATGTTCCTAATCAGCTCATGCAATTCCTCCTCAGAGGCCTCATCGGACAATATTTTCTTGCATATTCTGGCATGACACCTCCACTTCTCATAGAGGATTATGTATCGACGGTTTACACTCTTCAGCCTTTCTTCTTGAAATCCTATTCCCTTTTCTGTAAGGGTTCGGGTTCTTTCACCTCTACGTAACTGTTCCACTTCTTCTGTAGATTCAGTCTCTTTAGCTTCAGGCTGAGTATGTGATTCAACATTTTGACGGCAGGTCTCAGTGTATTTAGCTTCAGGCTGAGTATGTGATTCAACATTTTGACGGCAGGTCCCAGTGTCGGACATCTTGACTTAACTTGGATGGCTGTGTGTAACTATTGAGCTTGAACTGGATTTGTATTTATAAATGTATGCAGTAAGTCAAATGTGAGTAGCCATAAAGGTTGTTAACCATATAAATACCTTCTAAGAGAAGACCTCAATATTACATCAAATAACTGTTTCAGCATTTAAACTTTTAGACTTCAAGTTGACTTAAATTCAAAAACAGTATAGGATTTGAAATTACTTTGACACAAAATATACAAGTATAAAACACAATATCTGAGTGAATATGACCAGAAATGCCTTAAATCCCTTATTTCATCTTCTATCGATGGAGTTACCATTTAAATGCACTTAAGTTGCCCTTTAAACTAAGTTACAATCACAAAACACAAAATTGTCTTAATTTCAGCTTTGGGTGGAATATCCTTCTTTGGGGTGGAATTCCGCTTTGCAGCACATTCGCGTCTAGACTAAGCAGTGGCACAGTAACGTTAATAGATCTGAGTCCTTAGTTGCAATTTCAGTTAACCACTTCTCACACCACTTTGACTTGACTTTAGTGGTAGAGCACTTCTTGGCTTTGACTTGAAACTTGC
Source organism: Notolepis coatsorum (assembly GCF_963971535.1). Classification (NCBI taxonomy): domain Eukaryota; kingdom Metazoa; phylum Chordata; class Actinopteri; order Aulopiformes; family Paralepididae; genus Notolepis; species Notolepis coatsorum. The sequence continues at coordinate 29,360,314 of NC_140170.1, forward strand.
GCTTTCAACACAGTCTAATAATTACGTTTGCTTGCAGTTGGCGGTTGTTATGCCGACAGCTTATCTGATGCTGGGTCTCCGACGCCGTTACGCTGCGCCGGCTGCGGTCTTCTCATCTCTCCTACCCGCGTAGAGCAGTCGAGTTTTCACTGTAGCTCTCTCCCCAACGATACACGGACACAGGTCGGTTCTTTTTTGAAACGGGCGTTTATTGTCTTGGGCTCATCACCATCCTCGTCCCTCTCACGCCGTGAAAACTATATTTATTGGATGAACACAGACACAGTACAAAGGCAATAGTTACAATACAATTGCAACGGTTACAATAATACAACGGCGCATCAAAATGCATTTACTCAAAGAAATATAATACCTCGTTGGCCGCTTGTCAGGAAAAGAGTTTCTTGAATTCTTGTCCTATTGAATACCTTTGTTTTGACAGTCTGCTACAAGCGCTAGACGTCCATAGATATCAAACTAAACCGGTCGAGCAGCTTATAGTCTTGCTCGACTGTCCATCAGAGCGCACCTGCTCTCTCTGTCTATTGAACACTTGCAACATGAGGTAGACATTTCCGGTTAAATGTGACACTCGTGACCTTGTGCCTATCACGTTTTAACTTTTGACCAATGAATTTAGCTTTTTACAACAAATTATTTATGTATCACATTATTTATCTAATTATTACTTTATGCTTGAAAATAAGAAATAAATCATTAATCAATTAACTATAAAATATAGAATAGTTATGCAGCAGCACTTACAGCAACAATGTTGCAACTTCACCCCCAGAACCGCACCGAGTCCTCCAAAACTATATGTGAAAGCGACCTAATACTGTGTTCTTTTATTATTAGAAACACTAGAGCAAAAGTCAAATGGAACAGTAAAGCATAAATGTAGCCAGGCTACAACTGAGAGGAAAATTAGGAAAAGAGACAAGTTCTCAAGAATGAGGCAAACTAACAAAACACAATAACAGCACCGGGCCAGATGTTCCACCTCTGCCCGTGGACGACTGCCCCCAGTGACACTGTTGAAGACCTGACAACAGACAGGAGAACAGAGGGTTACTATAAAGGGCGAAATACCCAGCATGCATCACAAAGTAATCAGTGACATCATAAAACAGGTGACAATCAATCAGAGATAATTGCAGAGACAGGGTGCAGTACTCCAGGATGGCTGTGAGCGGATAGAAAGCCCAAACGTTACACGTTGTAGCCTTTGGATGTTCTTGCTAGGGATCCCGATGAGGAGTGCGTTGCAGTAATCCAGCCTGGAGGAGACAAAAGCGTGTAGTCTGTGATGCCCTCTGTGAGCCCTCTGCCCTCTGTGATGCCCTCTGTGAGGCCTCTGCCCTCTGTGATGCCCTCTGTGAGCCCATCAACGTCCTCTCCGTGGGGGTCAGTGCCTGCCAGGCTGTGACCTGAATACGTTACATTAGGATGGTACAGTAGGTAACAGGAGCACCGTCTTATGACCACAGTACCTCTGTCCATATTGGTCACAGTTCTGTCAATATGATTGCACATGATAGAG
>NC_140170.1:29366856-29378462 GCF_963971535.1 Notolepis coatsorum
TCTTATCTTCTATACGGAAAGACCTGAAATTTGGCACAGAGCCATTGCCAACCTCCACACTTCAGTGGCAAAAAAGGGCAACAAAGAATATTGGCAGTTAAAGATCTCAGACCTAGAGGACCCTGACAGCACAATGACAACTGTCAATGTTTATAAAAGTGGTAAAGTCATGGTGCAGGGGTACTTCAAGTACTTCCAGAGCACTTTTCAGGCACTTAAATCTATGGTTGAGAAAGAAGACACCCCCCCCTAGGGACCTCCAGCCAGGTGCCAGTAGGGACACAGACGACACACCTGTCTCTACACATGAAGACACCCCCCCTAGGGACCTCCAGCCAGGTGCCAGTAGGGACACAGACGACACACCTGTCTCTACACATGAAGACACTGCCCCTAGGGACCTCCAGCCAGGTGCCAGTAGGGACACAGACGACACACCTGTCTCTACACATGAAGACACTGCCCCTAGGGACCTCCAGCCAGGTGCCAGTAGGGACCCAGACACCACACCTGTCTCTACACATGAAGAGGAGCACCATGATGACACAGAGCAGACACTGAGCCTCCCACATCAGACCTCCGTCACAGAACTTAAGGAACACTTCACCAAGTTAGAAATAGAACTGGTGCAGCTCAGAGAAATTGTTATGAATCATACTGACAAAAACTCAGTGGGACTCTCACAAAAAGCTGAAATGGAACAAATCAGAAAAGAGCAAGAAAGCCTACGTGCAACCTGTGAAAAACAAGTATCCAAAGACAGAGAACAAGTTACAAAAGGCACAAGGGGGGTCCTCGACGAGGCGATAACTAAGCAAGAAATACTAGATGCCTTATCAAAACTGACGCCAGGGAAAGCTCCAGGGCCGGACGGCTTCTCTATAGACTTCTACAAGGCATTTATTAGCAAATTGATAGACCCTCTCCTAGAAATGTTCAACTACTCCATTGAGAATGACCAACTACCTGATACCCTTGAACAAGCTCTTATTATAGTCCTGCCAAAACCAGGGAAGGACCCTACCTTATGCGGGTCGTACAGACCAATTTCGATCCTTTCCAACGAATATAAAATGTTTACTAAAATCATAGCCACTCGACTTGAGAGAGTAACCTCCTCACTTATTAATATGGACCAGACCGGTTTCATACAAAATCGCTCATTAATAGACAACGTGAGAAGATTTCTTAACTTGACGCACTGTGCCAAATCCATAGAAGACCCAGTCATAGCGATCTCATTGGACGCGGAGGAGGCATTTGACCGAGTAGAGTGGCACTTTCTCTTTGCTGTTCTACAAAAAATGAACTTTGGGCCAAACATGCTAAGAATGATCCATATGCTGTACCTTAACCCTACAGCCAGGATACAGACCAACTCCGAGATTTCACCTTCTTTCCCTCTAAGGCGCGGTACTAGGCAGGGTTGCCCTCTTTCCCCGACACTTTTTGCGCTGGTAATCGAACCCCTGGCTATAGCAATAAGGTCACATAAAGCTATTAGTGGGATCAAGGTGGGTTCTGAGAGCCATGTCATCTCTTTATACGCGGACTACATAGTCCTGTTTCTAACCAATCTTGACTCATCCATGCCTGCCCTTATGGAAATACTGTCAAAGTATAATGTAATCTCAGGCTACAAGATTAATGCACAAAAAAGCGTGGCCATGCCACTTAACTCACTAGCCGAAAAAATGCCAAGGTCCAATTTCCCCTTCCAGTGGAACTCACAATTTTTTACATATTTGGGTCTAAAAATCCCGAACCAAATAGATACAATTTTCTTACTAAATCATGACCCACTACTTAAAAAGGTGGAGAAGGACCTAGATAGATGGATGCAGCTGCCTCTCTCGCTAATCGGACGTGTGAACTGCATTAAGATGAACATCCTACCTAAATTTCTCTATCTTTTTCAAACCCTCCCTATATCTATACATAAGAACTTCTTCAAGAAATTACAAAGGATAATATCTGCATTCATATGGAGAAGGAAGGTCCCTAGAATTAAAATTAAAACCCTATACAATTCCCCCCAGTGTGGTGGACTGAAACTCCCGGACTTCCAACGCTATTACTGGGCTGCACAGACAAGGGCTCTGTGGATTTGGCAGAATGAGTCGATTAATTCCCCTGCCTGGAGACAAATAGAACAATGCCATACGATGGACGTACCGCTGGCCGGAATTCCTTTTATCAGGAAGTAGAAAAAGAAAGCAATACGCTTGGACCAGCACTCACAGATTTTGGTTATTTAATGGCAGCCTGAAACAAACATGTTTCGGAACAATTATGTTCCTTCCTCAGTGTTGATGGCTAGCAAATGTTCTCACCGACAATATTGTTTATATACCAAGCAAAGCAGGAAGTGACATCATCCACAGGTGTGTTGAGAGTTGCTATAAGGTCAAATTTGACCCAGGAAGTACTTTGATGCCAAGAGTCCATTCTTAAGTCGAAATTACCACAATGTACAAATAATAAATGTAGATATAAAATATATAAACATAAAATTGTTATACTAGAAACAAAAAACAAAAATAACATCTAGTATGTATGGCTAGATAGGTACACTCTAATGCCTTATTCATTTGAAATATAAACAATAAACATTAAACAAGAAACCCTTGGGTAAATAAGTCCGCCCTTTGGCGTAAAGTCAAACTCTTTTTTTGAGCCTCATAATAAAGAGGAAAAAAAGAGGAAAAAACTTAAGTCGAAATTACCACAATATACAAATGATAAATGTAGATATAAAATTAAAATTAAAATTAAAATTGTTGTTATACTAGAAACAAAAAACAAAAATAAAAATAACAATAACATCTAGTATGTATGGCTAGATAGATACACTCTAATGCCTTATTCATTTTAAATATAAACAAGAAAAAGTAAACAAAAAACCCTTGGGTAAATAAGTCCGCCATTAGGCGTAAAGTCAAACTCTTTTTTTTGAGCCTCATAATAAAGAGGAAAAAAGAGGAAAAAACTACACCTGTTCGGTGTGTCTAAGGTTATTAGTCTTACAAATGGCTCTTTAAAATAGATCTATAGTCTAATCATTAATACTCCCTTGTATACTTAGATACTTGTTGCTTAAATAACCAAATGCCCTTATTTGTTGGGCTAAATGGATCTTACTCGTATTTAATGAACCAGGCTTACCCTCCATACATCTTTCTAAGGATACTAAAACTAATAATCGGCCTTAATGGGAAAAGTATTTAAAGGAAGCAGGTCAAAACGTTCTCTTCATTCATCCCTCTTGGTTCTATACAGTTAAAGAGGTGAATATAATAACACTCCCTTTGCAAAAGTAGCTTATGCCTGTCACCTCCCCTGGCGGGCCTATGTACTAACTCTAGACCCATATAACGGAGATCTTTGACAGCATGCTTGCAAGTATTGAAGTGTCTAGCTACCGCAGATTTGACATCTGAATTTCTGATTGAACACTTATGTTCACTGATTCTTAATTTGAATGGTCTCGTTGTTTTGCCTACATATGAAAAATCACAAGGACATTTCAGCAGGTATACTATGTTGGAGGAATTGCAGGTAATACGTCCTTTAACCGATATCCGTTTGCCCGTTTTTGGGTGTGTATAACTTTTGTCTTTGATCATCCCTTGGCAATGTACACAAGATTGACAGGGAAAATTCCCATCAGGGATGTTAGACATAAAGTGAGTCGGTTTTATTATGGGAAAATCCGTTTTCACAAGCAGATTTGAGAGATTCGCTTGTCTTTTGTAGTAGTAATTGGGCGAATGTTGAAACGCCGTTCCAATTAGAGGATCAGACTATTTATTTATTAACAATGGTACGTATGTCTCTAGTAATCGGGCTGTAAGTAGACACAAAGGCTACTTTATCAGAGTGTACCTTATTCTTCTTAGGGGCCAGTAACGAGGATCTGTCAATCTGCTGTGTTTTGTGCAGGGCCTTAGCTGTTAAAATATCACTGTATCCTCTGTCGTGAAAATTCTCCCGTAGGGTTTCGGCTTGGGCCTTGAATCTGACCTCCGTGTCACAGATTCTCTTATACCGGAGTATTTGGCTGAAAGGTAGACTATTTTTTAAAGCCGGGGTATGGTAGCTAGAGAAATGGAGAAACGAATTTCTGTCTGTCTCTTTTTTGAAGACCTCTGTATGTAATGAAGTCCCACTTGGGGCTTTGTTGATTAAGACGTCCAAAAAGGGTAGCGATTGCAAATCAAACTTCAAAGTAAATTTTATCGTTAAGAGTTGAGATATTCAAGGAAGTCATGAAGCTCAGACGATGTACCTGACCAAATAAAGAATAGGTCATCTATATAGCGCATGTAGGATTTGACGTGTTTCTCAAACGGGTTATTTTTAAAAACATGTTCTAGTTCAAATTTGGACATAAAAAGATTAGCTAAGTTCACTGCGGCTGGCGAGCCCATGCTGAGTCCTCTGTTCTGCAAATAATATGTATCTTGAAATCTAAAGTAATTCCTCGTAAGCACTAGATCGGCTAGTCTAACTAGCGCGTCTGTGGAGGGGAGTGATTCTGCTCTCGAGTTTAAATAAAAAACTCAATGCGTCTAACGCATCAGCATGTGGAATGCTAGGGTACAGGCTGACTACATCCATTGTAACAAGAAAGTCTGTGGGACTAATATTACAGGCCAGAAGCCCACTCAGGAAGGAAGTAGTGTCTTTTAAATACCCGCGTTGTGAAGAGGCCAAATCCTTAATATGAGCGTCTATATATTGCGAAATTTTCTCTGTGGCAGAGCCTATGCCGGAGACTATAGGTCTACCTGGAGGGTTAACTAGATCTTTGTGGATCTTGGGTAAGGTGTAAATGATAGGCGTAATTGGGTGCTCTACAAACATAAATTTAAATTCATTTTCAGTGATTACTTCAGCTAATCTGAGGCTTTTTAGGACTGTTTTAATTTCCGTAGAAAATCGGAACACTGGATCTGAATTTAACTGGGTATACACCTCCATGTCATTCAATTGTCTCATAATCTCAGTCACATACGTACTCTCATTTTGGAGAACTATTCCTGCACCTTTGTCCGCTTTTCTAAAAATTAAATCGTCTTTTTCCATGAGTTCCTTGAGCGCTCTCGACTCTGATTCCAGTAAATTGGGGTAAAGCTGGGCCTTGTGGCTGGTATCACATAAATTCATGACCTCATTCTGTACCAGTCTACAAAAAGTATCCAATGAAGGTGGGTTAAGATGGGGTACAAACAAGCTGCGTGGCTTAAATACTTTACTAGTAGGCAAAGAGTGGGTATCAGGCTCTGTTTCTGCATCCACAACCACATTTTCTGGCACGTTTATGTTAGTAACATATTGGGTTCTGTTAACTATCCCTCTGGCATAAAAGGCTTTCAACTTAATATTGCGAAAAAACTTAAAAAGCTCTACCTTGGTAGTGAAAGAGTCCACTCTCCGTGCCGGGATAAATGATAACCCTTTCGACAGTACCGTATGATGCAAGTCGCTCAATTGTGCGTTAGAAATATTCACTAGGTTGGATGTGGACGTGGTGCTCATCTCCGAAACCGTTGGCCTTTTTCTCTGGCTCCTCCGCGTCTTCCGGTGGCCTCTCGCGGCGGTCGGGGTGGGAGAGGACCGTCCCGCGGGTCCTGAAAAATCGATTGGCTGCGGAGGGAATACCTTTCTTGAGAGGGCGTCTCGTCTGAGCTGACAGCTGTGGAAGAAGAGTCCGAGTGCCTCTGTCGATCTCTGGGCTGCCAGTTCTGCCTACGGCTCCGGGCTTGTGGTTGGTGCAGCCATGGGTAGACCCTGTGAGCCGCGTAATCCTGCTCGTCTCTGCGTCTCTTTGCTCTCTTATGCAGCATGATGTCAAGTTTGTATTTTTCTAGTTTCTGATTCACAGACTCTAGCATTTCGGTCTGCTGCTCAGGAGTTAAAATGTTCTTCATTTCTTCCTCTAACGAGGTTAGTTCAGCTTTAACCGTGATTAATTTAGAGCCTTCATTGTCAATAATCAGAAGTAGAAGGTCTAAGGAGCATTTATCCAGGATGGCACACCATTTTTCGCAAAATTCCGGTGAATCACGTCCCAGAGTAGGTTCCTTGGTCACTCTCAAACCTCTCGGGATGATGGCATCCTGCCAGTACTTGGTCAGCGTCTCTCCGTGGAGTAGGGTGCGGGTCTCTCTCTGTCTCAGCCGAGTGAGAGACTGGGCTAATGCTTCCCTTCCTTTGACGGGAGGTGCCGAGATCTCCGGCGAGGGGAAGAAACGACATATTCTGTCACTGTCACCTTTGGTGTAAGCATAGCCCCTCCTATCCATATCTTGTAGCATCGTGGGATGCTGAAGTCCTCTTGGGCTCTAGATGCGCTATAAAAAGCCTGGAGCTGCGTGTCTCTAAGATGCCTATAGGCAGCTTTAAATCGATAAGTTAAGATAGACTGCGCTCACAAAATATAACACTGGGTGCTGAAATCCCGTGGAGTATAATAGAAAAAGAAAGCAATACGCTTGGACCAGCACTCACAGATTTTGGTTATTTAATGGCAGCCTGAAACAAACATGTTTTGGAACAATTATGTTCCTTCCTCAGTGTTGATGGCTAGCAAATGTTCTCACCGACAATATTGTTTATATACCAAGCAAAGCAGGAAGTGACATCATCCACAGGTGTGTTGAGAGTTGCTATAAGGTCGAATTTGACCCAGGAAGTACTTTGATGCCAAGAGTCCATTCTTAAGTCGAAATTACCACAATGTACAAATAATAAATGTAGATATAAAATATATAAACATAAAATTGTTATACTAGAAACAAAAAACAAAAATAACATCTAGTATGTATGGCTAGATAGGTACACTCTAATGCCTTATTCATTTTAAATATAAACAATAAACATTAAACAAGAAACCCTTGGGTAAATAAGGCCGCCCTTTGGCGTAAAGTCAAAATAATAAAGAGGAAAAAAAGAGGAAAAAACTTAAGTAGAAATTACCACAATATACAAATGATAAATGTAGATATAAAATTAAAATTAAAATTGTTGTTATACTAGAAACAAAAAACAAAAATAAAAATAACAATAACATCTAGTTTGTATGGCTAGATAGATACACTCTAATGCCTTATTCACTTTAAATATAAACAAGAAAAAGTAAACAAGAAACCCTTGGGTAAATAAGTCCGCCATTAGGCGTAAAGTCAAACAATTTTGTTTTAATTTTTTTAATTTTTTTTTAATTTTGAGCCCCATAATAAAGAGGAAAAAAGAGGAAAAAACGACACCTGTTCGGTGTGTATTAGTCTTACAAATGGCTCTTTAAAATAGATCTATAGTCTAATCATTAATACTCCCTTGTATACTTAGATACTTGTTGCTTAAATAACCAAATGCCCTTATTTGTTGGGCTAAATGGATCTTACTCGTATTTAATGAACCAGGCTTACCCTCCATACATCTTTCTAAGGATACTAAAACTAATAATCGGCCTTAATGGGAAAAGTATTTAAAGGAAGCAGGTCAAAACGTTCTCTTCATTCATCCCTCTTGGTTCTATACAGTTAAAGAGGTGAATATAATAACACTCCCTTTGCAAAAGTAGCTTATGCCTGTCACCTCCCCTGGCGGGCCTATGTACTAACTGTAGACCCATATAACGGAGATCTTTGACAGCATGCTTGCAAGTATTGAAGTGTCTAGCTACCGCAGATTTGACATCTGAATTTCTGATTGAACACTTATGTTCACTGATTCTTAATTTGAATGGTCTCGTTGTTTTGCCTACATATGAAAAATCACATGGACATTTCAGCAGGTATACTATGTTGGAGGAATTGCAGGTAATACGTCCTTTAACCGATATCCGTTTGCCCGTTTTTGGGTGTGTATAACTTTTGTCTTTGATCATCCCTTGGCAATGTACACAAGATTGACAGGGAAAATTCCCATCAGGGATGTTAGACATAAAGTGAGTCGGTTTTATTATGGGAAAATCCGTTTTCACAAGCAGATTTGAGAGATTCACTTGTCTTTTGTAGTAGTAATTGGGCGAATGTTGAAACGCTGTTCCAATTAGAGGATCAGACTGTAAAATATGCCAGTATTTATTAACAATGGTACGTATGTCTCTAGTAATCGGGCTGTAAGTAGACACAAAGGCTACTTTATCAGAGTGTACCTTATTCTTCTTAGGGGCCAGTAACGAGGATCTGTCAATCTGCTGTGTTTTGTGCAGGGCCTTAGCTGTTAAAATATCACTGTATCCTCTGTCGTGAAAATTCTCCCGTAGGGTTTCGGCTTGGGCCTTGAATCTGACCTCCGTGTCACAGATTCTCTTATACCGGAGTATTTGGCTGAAAGGTAGACTATTTTTTAAAGCCGGGGTATGGTAGCTAGAGAAAAAGAGAAACGAATTTCTGTCTGTCTCTTTTTAGAAGACCTCTGTATGTAATGAAGTCCCACTTGGGGCTTTGTTGATTTTATCAGGAAGTACCACACCCTGAAGAATAGTTCAGATAACCCATTTATTAAACACACAGCACGAACATGGTTTGAGATTCAGACACATCTTGGTAGCTTTATTGCATTTCACAGGAAGACTCCCTTCCACAACAGTCCAGCTTTACCAGAATCACTTAGAGATGGCATCACCAAGAAGTGGTACACTTAGGGAATTAAAACTTTTGGGGACCTATATGATAATAACATACTTATGTCCTTTGAACAGTTACGTGCCGCCTTCCACCTTCCAACTACTAATTTCTTCAAATACCTACAGGTCAGACACTTCATAGGTACAGGTCAGGGAGGAAACTCCACTCTTCCAAAACACCTCCTCATAGATGATATTCTAAAAAGGAGTTATTCACACTAGAGGCATCCTATCATTAACATATGATAGAATTCTGACCAGTACAGAAATTATACCCCTAAATGCCAAGAACAAATGGGAGCGGGGCCTGGACTGTACCTTTGATGAAGATGAATGGGAATCACTATGTGAGTCCGCACTATCTTTTTCATATAACACTCGACATAAACTTATGCAATTTAACATTCTCCATAGAACCTATTTTACGCCGGAAAGACTTCACAGGATGAATGAGGCTATCTCTGACCTTTGCCCTAGGTGCTCAACTGAAACAGGTAGCCTGCTCCACATGTTCTGGGAATGTAACAAACTGAGACCTTACTGGGGCTCAATTTGGGAGATTCTCGAAGAGGTCACAGGGTTTGAGATCCCATGTACACCTAAATTAGCATTATTAGGAGACATGTCTGACATTTCTCCAGATAAGAGAGGCAAGGTGCGGATCATTAAATTGGCCATGATTGCAGGGAACAAGTGTATTGCCATGCTGTGGAAAAGTGCTGAATCCCCCCCCCATGTCTATGTGGCTTAGTGAAATCTCTTCGTACATGGCATCAGAGAAAATAATGTTCAATCTTAAGAAAAAACCACGTCTCTTTGATAAATGCTGGGCTGGGTTTAGGCAATACTTAGAACAGATTACATAGTAGGTTGACGATGTAGGCTATTATTGAAGCTCCCTTTTGTCTTTCTGAAGGGTATATATTGCAATGAATGATACTATAAATGTTATTAGTTACTATTTGAAGAGAAAAGATGTAACGGTAGATTTTTATTTGTTTGGTGTAGAGGTATGGGCACCTGTTAGACGGGTGTAACTGGGTTTACAAAACCCTCAAAGTGTGTAAAAAAAGAAAAAAATTGAATGTGTTGAGGTCCTAGTCTGGGGGAGGGGAGGGGGGGTCTGGCCGAGTTTTTCTTTTTCTTTTTTGTTTTTGTTTATATTGTTTTTTTTTTTTTTTTTCTTTCAGGGGGGGGGGGTAATTTGCATCTATTTTTCTGTAACTCGGGGAGGGGGGGCAGTTGGCAGCATTTCCTTTTGTATGGTTGTTGAACTGTTGAACTGATGCTGTAAAACTGAAAAAAAAGAAAATACCAATAAACATATTGTTTAAAAAAAAATAACACATTTCTGAAAAATTTAAAAATCTTGAAAGCGCTATTAAGGATTATCAGAACCCACTGGACTACCCAATCAGTGAATTAAAATTGGAAGACAAATTAAAAGCTCTGCAGAACAAAAAAGCATGTGGGACTGATGGCATATTAAATGAGATGTTAAAACATACAAACAGAAAATGCAAATTGGCCATCTTAAAAATATTTAACTTGGTACTAAGTGTGGGATATTTCCCTGAAAGCTGGAGTGAAGGGATGATCACACCCATTTTCAAGAACGGAGACAAATATGATCCCAACAATTATAAAGGCATCTGTGTTAGTAGTAATCTGGGGAAATTATTTGGCAGCATCCTAAATTCAATATTTATAGATTTCCTCAATGAGCACAATGTTTTAAGCAAAACTCAAATTGGATTCCTCCCAAACTATAGAACAGCTGACCACATTTTCACCCTACACATACTAATCGATAAATATGTAAATCAAAATAAAGGAAGAATTCATGCATGCTTTGTTGATTTCCAGAAAGCGTTTGACTCAGTCTGGCATGAGGGTTTACTTTTTAAATTAATAGAAAGTGGTATAGGGGGGAAGTCCTTTGATGTTATTAAATCCATATATGAAAATAACAAATTGGCTGTCAAAATTGGAGATAAACACACAGACTTCTTCCCACAAGGCAGAGGGGTTAAGCAAGGCTGCAACCTCAGCCCCACGCTGTTCAATATTTATATAAATGAACTGGCATTATTATTAGAACAGTCAGCAGCACCTGGTCTCAATCTCACAGACACAGAAATTAAGTGTCTCTTTTATGCAGATGACCTGGTCATACTGTCTCCTACTAGAGAAGGTCTTCAGCGAAGTTTGGACATTCTTCATCAGTACTGTCAGACCTGGGCCCTGACTGTGAATATGAAGAAAACCAAAATTATGACCTTCCAAAAAAGATCCCAGTTATAGAGAAATTACCCAGAATTCAAAATAGGTGCGACCCAAATAGAACAAACAAATAGCTATACATATCTAGGTTTACAAATCAGCTCCACTTGAAATTTCTGTTCAGCTGTAAAGGAACTCAAGGAGAAGGCAAAAAGGGCTTTCTATGCCATCAAGCGTTCAGTTCAAATCCAAATTCCAATCAGGACATGGCTCAAAATATTTAAAGCGGTTATAGAATCAATTGCACTGTACGGCAGTGAGGTATGGGGCCCTTTATTAGTAATGGATTGGGCAAAATGAGACAAAAATCCAATTGAGATCCTGCATGTAGAGTTCTGCAAAACAATTCTCAGGGTACAGAGGAAAAGCCCAAACTCTGCATGCAGGGCTGAATTAGGACAATATCCGTTACTCATAAATATGCAAAAAAGATCAATTAAATTCTGGAGCCATATTAAAAAAAGTGACCCGGCCTGCTATCATTATAAAGCCCTGGCCTGCCAAGAGCTGGACCTACAAAGGAGTCCCTTTTGTCAACTCATAATGAAACTGGCTGACATCTCACACTCTGACATCACAAACCCTAGCCAGCCTCAGAAGATTAGACCTAACCAAATTATAACCAAAGAAAAAGATAAATACATTACATATTGGAATCAACTCACACAATCACAACACAAATTAG
>NC_140170.1:29378662-29406162 GCF_963971535.1 Notolepis coatsorum
TCTCACACTCTCTGTCTCTGTCCTCTCTATCTCTCTATCTCTCTGTCTCTTCACACTTTAGATACCGTAGATACTTTATTTGAATCTAGATCAGAATAATAGATTAATAAGCTCAATATGACATTCAATAAGACTTTGATGAAACAATCTTTGCTTGTGTGATACAGCTTGACCTCACCCTAACCTTTGCCCTCACCCTAACCTTTGACCTTAGCTCTCACCTTAACCTTAGCCCTCACCCTAACGGCCATAACCATACTTGTCACAGACAAGGGTCTTTCAGGGGATGGGATCTAGACACTACCATGTTATATTCTTTAAGAGGGCGAGAGAGAGAGAGAGAGAGACAGAGAGAGGGAGAGGGGGAGAGAGACAGAGCGAGAGAGAGACAGAGAGATAGAGAGAGACAGAGAGAGGGAGAGGGGGAGAGAGGGAGAGGGGGAGAGAGATAGAGAGAGAAAGAGGGAGAGGGGGAGAGCGACAGAGAGAGAGCAAATTAAAGAGTTGTTACATGATGAGAGGACGTAAGAGAGACGGCAGGATGGCACAGGATGGAGAGATGAGGTCGGAGAAGAAGAGAAGAGTAGGAGAGAGAGATAGAGAGACAGAGAGAGAGAGAGAGAGAGAGAGAGAGATAGAGGGGAAAGAGAGAGAAGGACAGAGAAGAGAAAGGAAATTAAAGTAATCACTTTGGAAAATAAGATCTTAAGTTTGACAAATAAAATAATAATATCAATGTCTCATCTTTTATTCATGTGAGAGGGAGGAAGGGAAGGAGAGAATGACAGAGGGAGGATGTGCAATTGGAGTAGAGGAAGATGGAGTGCATGAGAGGAGGAGTGCAAATGATAGAGTAGAGAGGGCGGAAGGAGAGATAGATAGAGAGAGAGAGAGAGAGACTGCAGAAGACACTGGTATAGAGGAGCCAACATGTGGTTGTTAGTTTGAATCCCTGCACTGAGGAGGCCTGTATCTGTGTGAGGCAGGAGTTTTTCCAGTGCTGGGACGGTGATGCTCCATCATTAGCATCATTAGCTCCGCATTTGCGGAGCTAATGATACTAATGATGGAGCATCGCCGTCTGCTTGAGGCCATAGAGGCCTTGCATAGAATGTTTGTATGGTTTTCTTTCTTCCAAGATGGCCGCCTGTAACCACTGTTAACCACTTTCAAAAGAAAATGCCTACTGTCTGCAGTGGTGGGGTAGGGTCAACACTGGAAACACATGACATTACTGTTCCACGTTGACTTGTTTACAAGATCCAGTAATAAGATAACAAAGTATAAAAATATTTCTGACACTGTTGACCACTAGGATCTGCCCAGTACAACCACAGTCTGACATTGTTGACCACTAGGAGCTGCCCAGTACAACCACAGTCTGACACTGTTGACCACTAGGAGCTGCCCAGTACAACCACAGTCTGACACTGTTGACCACTAGGAGCTGCCCAGTACAACCACAGTATGACACTGTTGACCACTAGGAGCTGCCCAGTACAACCACAGTCTGACACTGTTGACCGTTAGGAGCTGCCCAGTACAACCACAGTCTGACACTGTTGACCACTAGGAGCTGCCCAGTACAACCACAGTCTGACACTGTTGACCACTAGGAGCTGCCCGGTACAACCACAGTCTGACACTGTTGACCACTAGGAGCTGCCCGGTACAACCACAGTCTGACACTGTTGACCACCAGTACAACCACAGTCTGACACTGTTGACCACTAGGAGCTGCCCAGTACAACCACAGTCTGACACTGTTGACCACTAGGAGCTGCCCAGTACAACCACAGTATGACACTGTTGACCACTAGGAGCTGCCCAGTACAACCACAGTCTGACACTGTTGACCGTTAGGAGCTGCCCAGTACAACCACAGTCTGACACTGTTGACCACTAGGAGCTGCCCAGTACAACCACAGTCTGACACTGTTGACCACTAGGAGCTGCCCGGTACAACCACAGTCTGACACTGTTGACCACTAGGAGCTGCCCGGTACAACCACAGTCTGACACTGTTGACCACTAGGAGCTGCCCAGTACAACCACACAGTATGACACTGTTGACCACTAGGAGCTGCCCGGTACAACCACAGTCTGACACTGTTGACCACTAGGAGCTGCCCGTTCCAACCACAGTCTGACACTGTTGACCACTAGGAGCTGCCCGGTACAACCACAGTCTGACACTGTTGACCACTAGGAGCTGCCCAGTACAACCACAGTCTGACACTGTTGACCACTAGGAGCTGCCCAGTACAACCACAGTCTGACACTGTTGACCACTAGGAGCTGCCCAGTACAACCACAGTCTGACTCTGTTGACCACTAGGAGTTGCCCAGTACAACCACAGTCTGACACTGTTGACCGTTAGGAGCTGCCCAGTACAACCACAGTCTGACACTGTTGACCACTAGGAGCTGCCCAGTACAACCACAGTCTGACTCTGTTGACCACTAGGAGCTGCCCAGTACAACCACAGTCTGACACTGTTGACCACTAGGAGCTGCCCAGTACAACCACAGTCTGACACTGTTGACCACTAGGAGCTGCCCAGTACAACCACAGTCTGACACTGTTGACCACTAGGAGCTGCCCAGTACAACCACAGTCTGACTCTGTTGACCACTAGGAGTTGCCCAGTACAACCACAGTCTGACTCTGTTGACCACTAGGAGCTGCCCAGTACAACCACAGTCTGAACAAGCAGTATCTTAACTTGTCTCCTCTCCTCTCTCCTCTCCTCCTCCTCCTCTCCTGGTCTCCTCTCCTCTCTCCTCTCCTATCTCCGCTCCTCCTCTCATCATCCTCCTCTCCTGTTCTCCTATCCTCATCCTCCTCTCCTGTTCTCCTTTCCTCCTCTCCCCCTCCTCCTCTCCTGTTCTACTCTCCTCTCTCCTCTCCTCTCTCATCTCTCCTCTCCTCCTCTCCTCATCCTCCTCTCTTGTTCTCCTCTCCTCATCCTCCTCTCCTGTTCTCCTCTCATCCTCCTCCTCTCCAGTTCCAATCAGGTTTCAGAAAATCACACTCCACTGACACCTGTTTACTGTACCTGACAGATTATATAAAACGTGAGATGGACAAGGGGAACTACTGCGGGATGGTCATGTTGGACCTGCAAACGGCATTTGACACGGTCAACCACTCCATCCTACTAGATTTTGAGCCATAGGCTTTGATAGCAATTCAGCCAAATGGGTCAAGTCCTACCTGGAAGGAAGAGAACAGGTGGTAGACATCAATGGCACCTTGTCCTCGTCCCTTCCAGTGACATGTGGGGTCCCCCAGGGAAGCATTTTGGGGCCTCAACTGTTTTTAATATATATCAATGATATGAAATCGGCATGTGATTGCAACCTGTTCCTGTTTGCTGACGACTTGGCACTCCTGGTCTCTGACAGGGATAAGTCTAAAGTGGAAAGTGTCCTGTGCAGTGAAATGAAAAAGATCTGCTATTGGCTCAGTGACAATAAATTGTCTCTAAATCTGGGAAAAACAGAGGCCATACTCTTTGGGTCAAACGCCAACCTAAATGATTGAGGATAAAGAGGAGGTCACCTACCTGTTTGCGGATTTTCTTTTAACATTAGTTGACTGTATGAGTTTTCAGGTTAGGTGTTATTGTTCTTATTTTTAGGGTGTCCTGTATCATGTACATGTCCAGTCGTGTGTTCCATGTATGGACCACAATGGAAACAAGCCTTGGCTTTATTGTGTTTTATCCATTTTTGACCAGCGTGTTGACACTGTTATTGTTTGTTTTTCAAATGTTTATCCTACGATTGTGTCAAAATAAAGTATTCAATCAAAGTATTCAATCAATCAATCCTCCTCTCCTCCTCCTCCTCCTCCTCCTCCTCCTCCTCCTCCTCCTCCTCCTCCTCCTCCTCCTCCTCCTCCTCTCCTCATCCTCCTCTCCTGTTCTCCTCTCCTCCTCCTATCCTCCTCTTCTCCTCCTCTCCTCTCCTATCCTCCTCCTCCTCTCCTCCTCTCCTCATCCTCCTCTCCTTTCCTCCTCCTCCTCTCCTCTCCTCCTCTCCTCCTCCTCCTCCTCCTCCTCCTCCTCCTCCTCATCCTCCTCCTCATCATCCTCCTCCTCCTCCTCATCCTCCTCCTCTCCTCTCATCTCCTCCAGGCGGATGCTAAGATGGTGTGTGACGTGGTGAGCCGTATGGAAGACACAGAGCCCTACTCCCCGGAGCTGCTGGGAGCCATGATGCGCCTCTGGTCCGACTCCGGACACCAGGAGTGCTTCAGCCGCGCGCGCGAGTACCAGCTCAACGACTCCGCCCAATAGTAGGTCTACGTCTGTGTGTGCGTGCGTGCGTCTCAGATGTATCACTGGTGTTGGATATGCTCTGTCATTCTGCTCTCAGATATATGGTTGATTGATAAACATTTATATCTGTTTATCGTTAACACATCCTGCGCCAAGAACGAGTTACGCCGTTTTTGCCCGCCATGCATTGAACGCCAAGAACGACTTGCGGCGTTTTTGGGATCAATATTAAAAAATGTTGCCATGGCATTCATAATTCATCCAGCCAACCTCCGGACTCCGGCGGGACCCTGTATGAGATTGTAACGCCTCAATACCACCGCCTGGTGGATGGTCGGGCGAGTTACACTCTCGCCAAAACCGGAAGTGCCGATCGGTGCGTTGAGGAAATCCTTCCGGCAGTCACATCTTGTTACGGGACTCCAGACAAACACTATAGTGCATTTGAATCGCTTTCTAAACTTAATAATCTATATGATTTCGGCGTTTATTGCGCCATACAAACCGGAAATGGATGTAGGAGATCGACGTCAAATAATTGGGATCTTTTTCCTCCAGTCTCATCGACGAACGGTAAGAGGACACTAACATTATTTTCAGCCCGATTGTTTATTCATTTCACTGCAAACCATCTGATCAACGTATCAACCCATACTAAATAAAGCCGTTACTGACGATCAAGGAATTATAAACGACCCCCCCCCCCTTTCCTTCACGCATGATGAAGCATAATGTATACCGATCATATACATTTTAATTTTTGGAGGGGGTTGGGTTAGGACATTTACTGTACATTGGAGGGGGTTGGGTTAGGACATTTACTGTACATTGGAGGGGGTTGGGTTAGGACATTTACTGTACATTAGAGGGGGTTGGGTTAGGATATTTACTGTACATTGGAGGGGGTTGGGTTATGATATTTACTGTACATTAGAGGGGGTTGGGTTAGGACATTTACTGTACATTCGAGGGGGTTAGGACATTTACTGTACATTGGAGGGGGTTGGGTTAGGACATTTACTGTACATTAGATGGGGTTGGGTTAGGACATTTACTGTACATTAGAGGGGGTTGGGTTAGGACATTTACTGTACATTGGAGGGGGTTGGGTTAGGACATTTACTGTACATTAGAGGGGGTTGGGTTAGGACATTTACTGTACATTGGAGGGGGTTGGGTTATGATATTTACTGTACATTGGAGGGGGTTGGGTTAGGGCATTTACAGTACGTCGGAGGGGTTGGGTTAGGACATGTACTGTACATTAGAGGGGGTTGGGTTATGACATTTACTGTACATTAGAGGGGGTTGGGTTAGGACATTTACAGTACATTTGAGGGGGTTGGGTTAGGACATTTACTGTACATTAGAGGGGGTTGGGTTAGGACATTTACTGTACATTGGAGGAGGTTGGGTTAGGACATGTACAGTACATCGGAGGGGTTGGGTTAGGCCATTTAGTGTACATTCGAGGGGGTTGGGTTAGGACATTTACAGTACATTCGAGGGGGTTGGGTTAGGACATTTACAGTACATTGGAGGAGGTTGGGTTAGAACATTTACTGTACATTGGAGGGGGTTGGGTTAGCACATTTACGGTGGCCAGTTTCGAATTGCAGTCTCCCGTCGGTGCTCTTTGGGAGCGGTTTTGAAAGTGGGTAGGGATTCACATTCCTTTACAGCTGTGGGTAGGGCGTTCCACATTGATGTGGCATAATTGCTAAACGTATTTAGTGTTTGAGCCAAATCTGGGTTTAACATGATTTGTGGAGCTCCCTCTGGTGTTGTGGTCGTGGTATTCACTGACATTTGGGAAGTATTTTGACATGTACATGGGTTTTATTGATTGATTGATTGATTGATTGATTGAACATTTTATTAACAGATTGCAGAATGGGTACAATACAGTACAGCTCAATACATACAATTGTTAAGGGGATGCAGACCAGAGAAAGACTTCCGTCTTGTTTACATCAGGGTCCCCCATTTTCAATTCATCATAACATACATGTTATGAGTGTGAGTCACTCAACTCTCTCTTTTTCGCATGATTGATTCACTTCCTGATAATGTATGACGGTGACCCCCCCCCCCCCCCGACTAGACGGTTGTTGTCCTGTGTTCGCGCGTGACTTTCAAATGATTGTAAACACAACATAGTACTGTGATATTCTGATACATATCACATTCTGGTTCAAACCCATTAATTAAGATTTGAACGCCAACATAACGAACAAAGGTTCTATGGTTTGGGCTCAGCCCTAGCGCGCGCGCGTGTGTGTGTGTGTCTGTGTGGCTCAGCCCTAGCGCGCGCGCGTGTGTGTGTGTGTCTGTGTGTTTTGTGTGTGTGTGTGTTTTCTGTGTTTTGTGTGTTTTGTGTGTGTGTGTGTCC
Source organism: Notolepis coatsorum (assembly GCF_963971535.1). Lineage (NCBI taxonomy): Eukaryota > Metazoa > Chordata > Actinopteri > Aulopiformes > Paralepididae > Notolepis > Notolepis coatsorum. The sequence goes on from NC_140170.1 coordinate 29,385,341, forward strand.
TTCCTTGTGAGGACGGAAAGCTGAGTGTAATAATCCTCCAGACTGAAACGTTTGACACATTGAACTAAATAAAAAATACTTGTAATCGCTTCGCTCCGCCCAATCGCTTTCCGCTTAGAGAACCTTCAAAATGCAGACAGATATTGGTTTATGAGACAGTGATATAGAGACAGTGATATAGAGACAGTGATAGTGACAGTGACAGTGATATAGAGACAGTGATATAGAGACAGTGATATAGAGACAGTGATATAGAGACAGTGATGTAGAGACAGTGATATAGAGACAGTGATATAGAGACAGTGATATAGAGACAGTGATATAGAGACAGTGATATAGAGACAGTGATATAGAGACAGTGATATAGAGACAGTGATGTAGAGACAGTGATATAGAGACAGTGATATAGAGACAGTGATATAGAGACAGTGATATAGAGACAGTGATGTAGAGACAGTGATGTAGAGACAGTGATATAGAGACAGTGATGTAGAGACAGTGATATAGAGACAGTGATGTAGAGACAGTGATGTAGAGACAGTGATATAGAGACAGTGATGTAGAGACAGTGATATAGAGACAGTGATATAGAGACAGTGATGTAGAGACAGTGATATAGAGACAGTGATGTAGAGACAGTGATGTAGAGACAGTGATGTAGAGACAGTGATATAGAGACAGTGATATAGAGACAGTGATGTAGAGACAGTGATATAGAGACAGTGATATAGAGACAGTGATATAGAGACAGTGATATAGAGACAGTGATATAGAGACAGTGATGTAGAGACAGTGATATAGAGACAGTGATATAGAGACAGTGATATAGATACAGTGATGTAGAGACAGTGATGTAGAGACAGTGATATAGAGACAGTGATATAGAGACAGTGATATAGAGACAGTGATATAGAGACAGTGATATAGAGACAGTGATATAGAGACAGTGATGTAGAGACAGTGATATAGAGACAGTGATGTAGAGACAGTGATATAGAGACAGTGATGTAGAGACAGTGATATAGAGACAGTGATGTAGAGACAGTGATATAGAGACAGTGATGTAGAGACAGTGATATAGAGACAGTGATATAGAGACAGTGATGTAGAGACAGTGATATAGAGACAGTGATATAGAGACAGTGATGTAGAGACAGTGATGTAGAGACAGTGATGTAGAGACAGTGGTGTAGAGACAGTGATGTAGAGACAGTGATGTAGAGACAGTGATGTAGAGACAGTGATGTAGAGACAGTGATATAGAGACAGTGATATAGAGACAGTGATATAGAGACAGTGATATAGAGACAGTGATGTAGAGACAGTGATATAGAGACAGTGATATAGAGACAGTGATGTAGAGACAGTGATGTAGAGACAGTGATATAGAGACAGTGATATAGAGACAGTGATATAGAGACAGTGATATAGAGACAGTGATGTAGAGACAGTGATATAGAGACAGTGATGTAGAGACAGTGATGTAGAGACAGTGATGTAGAGACAGTGATGTAGAGACAGTGATGTAGAGACAGTGATGTAGAGACAGTGATATAGAGACAGTGATATAGAGACAGTGATATAGAGACAGTGATGTAGAGACAGTGATGTAGAGACAGTGATGTAGAGACAGTGATGTAGAGACAGTGATGTAGAGACAGTGATATAGAGACAGTGATGTAGAGACAGTGATGTAGAGACAGTGATATAGAGACAGTGATATAGAGACAGTGATGTAGAGACAGTGATATAGAGACAGTGATATAGAGACAGTGATGTAGAGACAGTGATATAGAGACAGTGATGTAGAGACAGTGATATAGAGACAGTGATGTAGAGACAGTGATGTAGAGACAGTGATATAGAGACAGTGATGTAGAGACAGTGATGTAGAGACAGTGATGTAGAGACAGTGATGTAGAGACAGTGATATAGAGACAGTGATATAGAGACAGTGATGTAGAGACAGTGATGTAGAGACAGTGATGTAGAGACAGTGATGTAGAGACAGTGATATAGAGACAGTGATGTAGAGACAGTGATATAGAGACAGTGATGTAGAGACAGTGATGTAGAGACAGTGATATAGAGACAGTGATGTAGAGACAGTGATGTAGAGACAGTGATGTAGAGACAGTGATGTAGAGACAGTGATGTAGAGACAGTGATGTAGAGACAGTGATATAGAGACAGTGATGTAGAGACAGTGATGTAGAGACAGTGATATAGAGACAGTGATGTAGAGACAGTGATGTAGAGACAGTGATATAGAGACAGTGATGTAGAGACAGTGATATAGAGACAGTGATATAGAGACAGTGATGTAGAGACAGTGATATAGAGACAGTGATATAGAGACAGTGATGTAGAGACAGTGATGTAGAGACAGTGATGTAGAGACAGTGATATGGAGACAGTGATGTAGAGACAGTGATGTAGAGACAGTGATGTAGAGACAGTGATATAGAGACAGTGATGTAGAGACAGTGATGTAGAGACAGTGATATAGAGACAGTGATGTAGAGACAGTGATATAGAGACAGTGATATAGAGACAGTGATATAGAGACAGTGATATAGAGACAGTGATATAGAGATCTCTTTTGCCTAGAGGGCGCTGTTTCATTATAGTTTCTACCTTACTAGGCTTCAGACAGGGCTAATAAGAGATATCAGTCTTACTAGGCTTCAGACAGGGTTAATAAGATATATCAGTCTTACTAGGCTTCAGACAGGGCTTATAATGGAGATATCAGTCTTACTAGGCTTCAGACAGGACTAATAAGGGAGATATCAGTCTTACTAGGCTTCAGACAGGGCTAATAAGAGAGATATCAGTCTTACTAGGCTTCAGACAGGGCTAATAAGAGAGATATCAGTCTTACTAGGCTTCAGACAGGGCTAATAAGAGAGATATCAGTCTTACTAGGCTTCAGACAGGGCTAATAAGAGATATATCAGTCTTACTAGGCTTCAGACAGGGCTAATAAGGTGATATCAGTCTTACTAGGCTTCAGACAGGGCTAATAAGGTGATATCAGTCTTAGTAGGCTTCAGACAGGGCTAATAAGAGATATCAGTCTTACTAGGCTTCAGACAGGGCTAATAAGGTGATATCAGTCTTACTAGGCTTCAGACAGGGCTAATAAGAGAGATATCAGTCTTACTAGGCTTCAGACAGGGCTAATAAGAGATATATCAGTCTTACTAGGCTTCAGACAGGGCTAATAAGGTGATATCAGTCTTACTAGGCTTCAGACAGGGCTAATAAGGTGATATCAGTCTTACTAGGCTTCAGACAGGGCTAATAAGAGATATCAGTCTTACTAGGCTTCAGACAGGGCTAATAAGGTGATATCAGTCTTACTAGGCTTCAGACAGGGCTAATAAGAGAGATATCAGTCTTACTAGGCTTCAGACAGGGCTAATAAGGTGATATCAGTCTTACTAGGCTTCAGACAGGGCTAATAAGAGATATCAGTCTTACTAGGCTTCAGACAGGGCTAATAAGGTGATATCAGTCTTACTAGGCTTCAGACAGGGCTAATAAGATATATCAGTCTTACTAGGCTTCAGACATGGCTAATAAGGTGATATCAGTCGTACTAGGCTTCAGACAGGGCTAATAAGGTGATATCAGTCTTACTAGGCTTCAGACAGGGCTAATAAGGTGATATCAGTCTTACTAGGCTTCAGACAGGGCTAATAAGGTGATATCAGTCTTACTAGGCTTCAGACAGGGCTAATAAGGTGATATCAGTCTTACTAGGCTTCAGACAGGGCTAATAAGGGTGATATAAGTCTTACTAGGCTTCAGACAGGGCTAATAAGGTGATATCAGTCTTACTAGGCTTCAGACAGGGCTAATAAGAGATATCAGTATTACTAGGCTTCAGACAGGGCTAATAAGGTGATATCAGTCTTACTAGGCTTCAGACAGGGCTAATAAGAGATATCAGTCTTACTAGGCTTCAGACGGGGTGTCATGTGCTAAGGTCTAATGACCACATATAATAGAAACTTGAGGCAAGCTGCACATGACAAAACAACCCCCTCAGTAGATGCTTTTAAAGCAAGGTCCCGGCAGATAGTAAAACACAAACGCGCTTTCAAAAGGTAAATTATATTTATTATCTGGGGCAGGAATTCAAACCTCCACCTGTAATATGAGTATTTAACAAAGGGAAAAAACAACCCACAAACAATTAACAAACAGGGAGAAAGGTAAGGGGAGAACAAACAAGTAATATAATAATAGAGTAAGGCACAAGAGCCAACACAAGCCCTAGTGACCTAGTGTCACAGGACAAGTCTGGGAATCCCCCAGCAAATGTACACAATGTGCCCAGCACAATATAGTTCCACACAAACAGTGGCAAAAAGGCAGAAGGCCCAATACATAGATATATATATATTACTTCCACACAAGTGGCAAAAAGGCAGAAGGCCACAATATATATATATATATATATATATATATATATATATATATATATATATATATATGTACTCACCTGGTAGCTACACCAACACAAATATAATGCCTACCAGGTAAGTGGTGTGAACAGCAAGATCACACGATAGACCAGTCCCACACAACAGTGGAAACAAAGGGCAGTATTATAACAATTATTCCACACAAACAGTGGTAAATCAAGGGCAGTGTTATAATAATTCCACACAACAGTGGTAAACAATGGCAACCTCCAACAGCCTGGTCACTGGTAACTGACACAGAGAGGCGCGCGGATGAGTGTGTGCTGTCTGGTATATCTGTCCACCCGTCCCTCTTGAAGTGATTGTCATCAGCTGTTACCCATTAGACAATCAGCACTCTTCAGTGTAGGGACGGGCGGCACCTGATAGAGAAAAGCATTAGCTATCATTCAAACACACACACACATCACATCCAAAACATAACATATGTACATATACTAACCTGATGTTCAGGTGGTGTCATCAATACAGTAATAATGGTAATGACCAACCCACGTACCCAAGTACGTCACACCTCCCCCCATAAGAGCGAACCTGTAGGGTTAGCAAAACATTATTACCTATTACCAACATGAGGTTAGTACCACATACCAGGGAGAACAGAAACAACAACAAAAAAATTCACCCTCCACAAAATCACCCACCAAATGGGCCACATCAGCACCACACAGGCCCCGCCCTGGGCCCACACGGTCGACCACCACCTCACCCAAAACACACACACATCACCCAACACCAGACGCATCAGCCGTCGGAACGTGGCCGGTGCATTCCTTATCTCGAAGGCCATGATGGGGCCCCATCCTGGACAACGGGAACAATTCAGGCACCGTTATTACGTTCACCCTCCTGTAGTACAGAAAACGGAGAGACACATTAGCACTGGGAGCCAGAAGGCAAGGAGAGCCCCAGGGACCACGGCTAGGCTCAGCTAGCCCCTTGTCCAGGGTGCACAGAGCCTCCCCTCTCACTACCTCCCTCATCGCCACCGGACACTGATATGCGTATTGCTTTAAGGGAGACCGCACTCCCAACACGAACACCGTGCTCCAGGGTGGTCGTTCTGGAAAACACAGCAGACAACACAACAATTGAATTATGCACATGTACAACAATATGCACAACAATGCATGTATGTAAAATAGACGTGCAGTGACGTCACCCACATGCAGCGGGTCCATTAGGCCATTAGGGTCTAATCCCTACCCAAAAAATATGCTGGGAATCCTGAAAAGCATACATAATCCAAATCCCAGCCCGCCGATGCAGCAAACACCAGCGCCCTATATTGAGTCAAATTTCAAAAAGGAAAATGGACACACAGTACTTTCCCAAGGCATATAAACAAAGTAACTTAGAAGCCGCACCGGGCCGTCCCTGGGCATAACCACAGGATCACCGGAGGCTACATGTTACCTCATCTTGGCAAACAAGGCCTGCATGATGAAAGGCCGAGTTCATCAAACCGTGAAAACTGTATGTAGTACATACTGGCTACTGTATGCACACTGTTTTCAAAACATGGTGAGATCTAACCATCTCACCATCTAACTCACACATAATCATAAGTGCCATAAGACACACCCCAAAACCAACAATGTACCTCCCACATAAGTAGTGCTCGATACTCTTCCCTCCCCTCCACAGGATCCTAGTAGAATATGACTGGGATAGAACAGAACAGAACAAAACATAATGGATAATGAAAGTACAAAGTAGAACGTTTTGTGCGCCAAAGCAGGGATCACATGACTGCTGTGCTGTGATCATTGTAAAGGTTATCTATATCCTACACAAAGCAAACACACCTGCAGGGCTAAACATAATTCTGACTCCTGTTCAGCATCCCTAATAACTAACGGAACAAATGGCACAGCCCCACCCCAACCACAACCCGCACCAACACAGTATTTGGCATATGGTAGACTGGTAGTGTTCTCAGTTCAGGAACAGAAAATGTAGCCACACATAAAATTCCCCATGGTGTGTAGAACTCTAGAGAATAACATGTTCGCAAATAGTTTGGACCATTGGAAATATTCCAAACTGGTTTGTGTAATTGTCCTCAGAGGCATCGCCTCCGGGAAACGGGTGGAACCACACATAATTGTCAACATGTATTGATTTTCTGCTCTCGTTTTAGGCAGATGACAAATACATGTTCAAAAGGTTCCCCCATGTCCGGAATGGAGCGCAGGGGAGCCGGATGCACCCCCTGATTTAGCGTCCCCACTATCACAAGTTTTAGCAATACCTAAATGGTCATGTGCCAACATTTACATGTGATGCCCACATCCCATTGGCAACACCATTTGACGCTCAGTATTCCAGTCTTCTCCACACCTCAAATCTGCTACACCCTGTCTAGGTGTGCAACACCCCCTCCTCTATCACAAAAGTCTGATTCCTACTAGCAGTAGCACAGGCCACTGCCGCAAAACAATTTGATAGGGAGGAATCACTGTGCTGAGCAGTGATCAATGCTTGACGAGTCAGTGGTAGTGAAACGTCAGCAAACTTGGGAATTACCAGCTTCCCCTGAACGCTACTTACAGCAACCTCTTCCATCTTTCCAATAGATGGTCCCCTGTCCTCAGCGTCACTCAACGTCAAAGCTTGAGTTCGCTTCCCGTCCTGTGCCTTGGTGACAACACAAGCAGAAAAAACATTGGGGTGATTATTAATCAATTCATCACAACACAAGTCAGTCAATGGAGCGTTTTCAACCTCCAACACAGGGATCACACTCTCCCCAGCAATATCGTTCCCCATGATAAACTCAACGCCCTCCACAGGGAAACATGGGCGAACGGCGACAGGAAAACAACCTGTGATCAGATCTGACTGTACATGCACCTTATGCAACGGCACGCGCATACACCCCATTTCAATACCTCTTACCATCGCACTAGACTGACAGTAAGAGTTTTCATTTAGTGGTAAGACATCAGCCAGGATGAATGACTGAGAACCACCTGTATCACGGAGTATTCTCACCTTCCGTTGGTCACAGATGTCACCCGACAGTGACACATAACCATCAAACAGAAAGGGTTTAAAACAGTCATCACTTTCTTTTTCCAGAGAGCTATTCTGGTCAGAACATGACACTGTACCAATCAACCCCACACCTTTTGGTTTCTGAGCTGACCCTTTTTTCTCCTGTCGCTTCCTCAGCGTATGACATCCTTTTACCATATGGCCTGTCTTTTTACAATAATTGCACACCACCGGTCTCTTAGACGGCGGTGAGCGTGGCTGGAATGCTGACTCACGAGGAGTGAATGAGCCACCTCCACTACATACAGTAGGACGTACAAAAACACTTTTGCGTGAACATTCAAACTCGTCTGCCGAAATAGCAGCCTGTCGGAGTGTTGACACCCCCTGCCCATGTAAATAGAGCACAGCTTCGACTGGCAGGGTGGCTTTGAACTGCTCCACAAGTACCAATTAACTCAATGATGCAAAGTCTTTTACCTCACACGCAGAACACCACCGATCAAAACTAAGTCTCTCCTCCAGGGAGAAATCAACATGGGTTTGGGAAGGAGTTTTACAGCGGTTTCGAAAATGCTGCCTGCATGCTTCTGGTACCAGTTCGTACACACGCAAGACAGCACTTTTCACACGCTCATAGTTTAAGCTGTCATCCAACGACAATGCGGCATGGGGTTTTTGTGCCTTCCCTGTGAGCCTGCCTAGCAACATAATTGCCCACATGCCCACTGGCCAACACAGAGCCTGCGCGGTGCGTTCAAACACAGTAAAAAACAACTCCACTTCAGACTCATGAAAAAGGGGAACCAAGGACATATGCTGGCTAATATCAAAGGGTGCCTGGGAGTCGGAAAGTACTGGAGAGGAAGTGGCGCTACGCCTAGCGTCACCACACTCCAATTCTAGTTTCCTCATCGCCAATTGAAATTCCCTATCAGCCGCCTTCTCCTCTTTGTCCCTCTCTCTGTCTCTCTCCTCCATGTCTCTCACCTCCTTCCTCTCTTCCCATTCTCTCTCCTCCTTTCTCTCTTCTCTGTCTCTCTCCTCCTTCCTCTCTTCTCTAATCTCTCTGCGCAAAACCGCCCTCTCCTCTAGACAGGCTAAATGCAGCTCAGCGCTCAGTGCGCTCAAGTCACCAGCAGAAGTAACACTGGTATGTTCCGAACCTAGTGCAGAGTCAACACCATCAAGATCCGACACACCAACATCCTGATCACAAACCTCCATAGCTCTACTCTCTACCACAGAATACAGTTATGAAAGAAAGTACACTCCCGTAGCAACACACAATACTACCCAACCAATCAGACTTCAATAAGCCCTACAAAATAGCCACTTCACTGATAGTACTCAACAATGTCCCTGTGCAACACTCAACAGCCACATTATGCAGTATGACAACCTGACCAATTCGCTTTAATGTCCACATCTAACATTCATAAAAATAATAAATGTCGGTTCTAACACCTAACTAGGATCACACTGGGTAACACTAACTACCCCGTCTAAACTACTTCCCTAGTGGAATGAGGACTACACATATCTTCAGTCGCTTACCGATTTCATTGCGCACTCCACCGGAATAGACGACGCGTGCCCCCCTCCCCCTAACCAAAGCAGGTGATCCACCCTTTACCTATGTGGAAAAAAATAGAATGGTAAAGAGCATAACTCACAACAATGGTTTACAACAGTCAAGTGTGCAGCACGGAAATATGGATATATAATAATACAACTTACCAAATGAAAAGACGCAAACTACCTGACACGCTCCAATCGACAAGTCCACATGTCACATGCCCATGTCATGTACCAACAAGGAACTATACAATTGTGCAACCAGCAAGCTCCCATGTCACAAGGACACAAAATACCAGCATAAAGCCCTCATGTCACAAGTACACAGAAGACCGGCATTGAGCCCCCATGTCACAAGGACATGAAAGACCGGAAATGAGCCCCCATGTCATGTGCTAAGGTCTAATGACCACATATAATAGAAACTTGAGGCAAGCTGCACATGACAAAACAACCCCCTCAGTAGATGCTTTTAAAGCAAGGTCCCGGCAGATAGTAAAACACAAACGCGCTTTCAAAAGGTAAATTATATTTATTATCTGGGGCAGGAATTCAAACCTCCACCTGTAATATGAGTATTTAACAAAGGGAAAAAACAACCCACAAACAATTAACAAACAGGGAGAAAGGTAAGGGGAGAACAAACAAGTAATATAATAATAGAGTAAGGCACAAGAGCCAACACAAGCCCTAGTGACCTAGTGTCACAGGACAAGTCTGGGAATCCCCCAGCAAATGTACACAATGTGCCCAGCACAATATAGTTCCACACAAACAGTGGCAAAAAGGCAGAAGGCCCAATACATAGATATATATATATATTACTTCCACACAAGTGGCAAAAAGGCAGAAGGCCACAATATATATATATATATATGTACTCACCTGGTAGCTACACCAACACAAATATAATGCCTACCAGGTAAGTGGTGTGAACAGCAAGATCACACGATAGACCAGTCCCACACAACAGTGGAAACAAAGGGCAGTATTATAACAATTATTCCACACAAACAGTGGTAAATCAAGGGCAGTGTTATAATAATTCCACACAACAGTGGTAAACAATGGCAACCTCCAACAGCCTGGTCACTGGTAACTGACACAGAGAGGCGCGCGGATGAGTGTGTGCTGTCTGGTATATCTGTCCACCCGTCCCTCTTGAAGTGATTGTCATCAGCTGTTACCCATTAGACAATCAGCACTCTTCAGTGTAGGGACGGGCGGCACCTGATAGAGAAAAGCATTAGCTATCATTCAAACACACACACACATCACATCCAAAACATAACATATGTACATATACTAACCTGATGTTCAGGTGGTGTCATCAATACAGTAATAATGGTAATGACCAACCCACGTACCCAAGTACGTCACACGGGGCTAATAAGAGATATCAGTCTTACTAGGCTTCAGACAGGGCTAATAAGAGATATCAGTCTTACTAGGCTTCAGACATGGCTAATAATGTGATATCAGTCTTACTAGGCTTCAGACAGGGCTAATAAGAGATATCAGTCTTACTAGGCTTCAGACAGGGCTAATAAGAGATATCAGTCTTACTAGGCTTCAGACAGGGCTAATAAGGTGATATCAGTCTTACTAGGCTTCAGACAGGGCTAATAAGAGATATCAGTCTTACTAGGCTTCAGACAGGGCTAATAAGAGATATCAGTCTTACTAGGCTTCAGACAGGGCTAATAAGGTGATATCAGTCTTACTAGGCTTCAGACAGGGCTAATAAGAGATATCAGTCTTACTAGGCTTCAGACAGGGCTAATAAGGTGATATCAGTCTTACTAGGCTTCAGACAGGGCTAATAAGAGAAATATCAGTCTTACTAGGCTTCAGACAGGGCTAATAAGAGATATCAGTCTTACTAGGCTTCAGACAGGGCTAATAAGAGATATATCAGTCTTACTAGGCTTCAGACAGGGCGAATAAGGTGATATCAGTCTTAATAGGCTTCAGACAGGGCTAATAAGAGATATCAGTCTTACTAGGCTTCAGACAGGGCTAATAAGAGATATCAGTCTTACTAGGCTTCAGACAGGGCTAATAAGAGATATCAGTCTTACTAGGCTTCAGACAGGGCTAATAAGGTGATATCAGTCTTACTAGGCTTCAGACAGGGCTAATAAGAGATATCAGTCTTACTAGGCTTCAGACAGGGCTAATAAGGTGATATCAGTCTTACTAGGCTTCAGACAGGGCTAATAAGAGAAATATCAGTCTTACTAGGCTTCAGACAGGGCTAATAAGATATATCAGTCTTACTAGGCTTCAGACATGGCTAATAAGAGATATATCAGTCTTACTAGGCTTCAGACAGGGCTAATAAGGTGATATCAGTCTTAATAGGCTTCAGACAGGGCTTCAGACAGGGGTTCAGACAGGGCTTCAGACAGATGTACCGGTTGATCTAACGTACTCAGTGGTATCGATGTCACCGGTTGATCTAACGTACTCAGTGGTATCGATGTCACCGGTTGATCTAACGTACTCAGTGGTATCGATGTCACCGGTTGATCTAACGTACTCAGTGGTATCGATGTACCGGTTGATCTAACGTACTCAGTGGTATCGATGTACCGGTCGATCTAACGTACTCAGTGGTATCGATGTTACCGGTCGATCTAACGTACTCAGTGGTATCGATGTCACCGGTTGATCTAACGTACTCAGTGGTATCGATGTACCGGTTGATCTAACGTACTCAGTGGTATCGATGTACCGGTTGATCTAACGTACTCAGTGGTATCGATGTCACCGGTTGATCTAACGTACTCAGTGGTATCGATGTTACCGGTTGATCTAACGTACTCAGTGGTATCGATGTCACCGGTTGATCTAACGTACTCAGTGGTATCGATGTACCGGTTGATCTAACGTACTCAGTGGTATCGATGTCACCGGTTGATCTAACGTACTCAGTGGTATCGATGTACCGGTTGATCTAACGTACTCAGTGGTATAGATGTACCGGTCGATCTAACGTACTCAGTGGTATCGATGTACCGGTCGATCTAACGTACTCAGTGGTATCGATGTACCGGTTGATCTAACGTACTCAGTGGTATCGATGTACCGGTTGATCTAACGTACTCAGTGGTATCGATGTACCGGTCGATCTAACGTACTCAGTGGTATCGATGTACCGGTCGATCTAACGTACTCAGTGGTATCGATGTACCGGTTGATCTAACGTACTCAGTGGTATCGATGTACCGGTTGATCTAACGTACTCAGTGGTATCGATGTACCGGTTGATCTAACGTACTCAGTGGTATCGATGTACCGGTTGATCTAACGTACTCAGTGGTATCGATGTCACCGGTTGATCTAACGTACTCAGTGGTATCGATGTACCGGTCGATCTAACGTACTCAGTGGTATCGATGTACCGGTCGATCTAACGTACTCAGTGGTATCGATGTACCGGTTGATCTAACGTACTCAGTGGTATCGATGTACCGGTTGATCTAACGTACTCAGTGGTATCGATGTACCGGTTGATCTAACGTACTCAGTGGTATCTATGTCACCGGTTGATCTAACGTACTCAGTGGTATCGATGTACCGGTTGATCTAACGTACTCAGTGGTATCGATGTACCGGTTGATCTAACGTACTCAGTGGTATCGATGTACCGGTCGATCTAACATACTCAGTGGTATCGATGTCACCGGTTGATCTAACGTACTCAGTGGTATCGATGTACCGGTTGATCTAACGTACTCTCTCTTCTCTCTCTCTCTCTCTCTCTCTCTCTCTCTCTCTCTCTCTCTCTCTCTCTCTCTCTCTCTCTCTCTCTCTCTCTCTCTCTCTCTCTCTCTCTCTCTCTCTCTCTCTCTCTCTCTCTCTCTCTCTCTCTAGCCCCCTAGTGGTTGATATTTAAACAGTAACTAAACACATGGTCATCTTCCTGCCCCCTAGTGGTTGATAGTTTCACCCTGCTGCACACTCTGCTCCTCCCCTATCTGTGATGTCACACTCTGCTCCTCCCCTATCTGTGATGTCACACTCTGCTCCTCCCCTATCTGTGATGTCACACTCTGCTCCTCCCCTATCTGTGATGTCACACTCTGCTCCCCTATCTGCGATGTCACACTCTGCTCCTCCCCTATCTGTGATGTCACACTCTGCTCCTCCCCTATCTGTGATGTCACACTCTGCTCCTCCCCTATATGCGATGTCACACTCTGCTCCTCCCCTATCTGTGATGTCACACTCTGCTCCTCCCCTATCTGTGATGTCACACTCTGCTCCTCCCCTATATGCGATGTCACACTCGGCTCCTCCGCTATCTGTGATGTCACACTCTGCTCCTCCCCTATCTGTGATGTCACTCTCTGCTCCTCCCCTATCTGTGATGTCACAGACAGACCTGATTGACAGGGTTGCGTACCTCCCTCTCTCTTGGGTCCTGTTCACATTTGAACCCATACCGGTACATTTACTCTCTCTGTAATAACGAAAATGTAATTTCAGTTGTTATAACACACCACACAAAATAAACCTCCCTCTCTCCAACTTTCTTTTAACATTGCATGATTGTGTATGTGTTTATTAAATGTTTAAATGTCAACATTATCTGTCCATCCCGAGTAAATACTATCAAACTCCTCTGACCTCATCTGGTCTTTCCAAAGACTTAATGATTTCAGAATATTTCAGCGAATGAACTTAAATATTTACTACTATCGTCACCTATCCAGTTAGATAGTGTACCATTTGGCTACTTTGGAGAGAGAGAGAGAGAGAGAGAGAGAGAGAGAGAGAGAGAGAGAGAGAGAGAGAGAGAGAGAGAGAGACACACACACACACACACACACACACACACACAGAGAGAGAGAGAGAGAGAGAGAGAGAGAGAGAGAGAGAGAGAGAGAGAGAGAGAGAGAGAGAGAGAGTGGTATCGATGTACCGGTTGATCTAACGTACTCAGTGGTATCGATGTCACCGGTTGATCTAACGTACTCAGTGGTATCGATGTCACCGGTTGATCTAACGTACTCAGTGGTATCGATGTCACCGGTTGATCTAACGTACTCAGTGGTATCGATGTACCGGTTGATCTAACGTACTCAGTGTTATCGATGTCACCGGTTGATCTAACGTACTCAGTGGTATCGATGTCACCGGTTGATCTAACGTACTCAGTGGTATCGATGTACCGGTTGATCTAACGTACTCAGTGGTATCGATGTCACCGGTTGATCTAACGTACTCAGTGGTATCGATGTACCGGTTGATCTAACGTACTCAGTGGTATCGATGTCACCGGTTGATCTAACGTACTCAGTGGTATCGATGTACCGGTTGATCTAACGTACTCAGTGGTATCGATGTACCGGTTGGTCTAACGTACTCAGTGGTATCGATGTACCGGTTGATCTAACGTACTCAGTGGTACCGATGTACCGGTTGATCTAACGTACTCAGTGGTATCGATGTCACCGGTTGATCTAACGTACTCAGTGGTATCGATGTCACCGGTTGATCTAACGTACTCAGTGGTATCGATGTACCGGTCGATCTAACGTACTCAGTGGTATCGATGTTACCGGTCGATCTAACGTACTCAGTGGTATCGATGTCACCGGTTGATCTAACGTACTCAGTGGTATCGATGTACCGGTTGATCTAACGTACTCAGTGGTATCGATGTACCGGTTGATCTAACGTACTCAGTGGTATCGATGTCACCGGTTGATCTAACGTACTCAGTGGTATCGATGTCACCGGTTGATCTAACGGACTCAGTGGTATCGATGTACCGGTTGATCTAACGTACTCAGTGGTATCGATGTCACCGGTTGATCTAACGTACTCAGTGGTATCGATGTACCGGTTGATCTAACGTACTCAGTGGTATCGATGTACCGGTTGATCTAACGTACTCAGTGGTATCGATGTCACCGGTTGATCTAACGTACTCAGTGGTATCGATGTCACCGGTTGATCTAACGTACTCAGTGGTATCGATGTACCGGTTGGTCTAACGTACTCAGTGGTATCGATGTACCGGTTGATCTAACGTACTCAGTGGTACCGATGTACCGGTTGATCTAACGTACTCAGTGGTATCGATGTCACCGGTTGATCTAACGTACTCAGTGGTATCAATGTACCGGTTGATCTAACGTACTCAGTGGTATCGATGTACCGGTCGATCTAACGTACTCAGTGGTATCGATGTCACCGGTTGATCTAACGTACTCAGTGGTATCGATGTACCGGTTGGTCTAACGTACTCAGTGGTATCGATGTACCGGTTGATCTAACGTACTCAGTGGTACCGATGTACCGGTTGATCTAACGTACTCAGTGGTATCGATGTCACCGGTTGATCTAACGTACTCAGTGGTATCGATGTACCGGTTGATCTAACGTACTCAGTGGTATCGATGTACCGGTCGATCTAACGTACTCAGTGGTATCGATGTACCGGTTGATCTAACATACTCAGTGGTATCGATGTACCGGTTGACCTAACGTACTCAGTGGTATCGATGTACCGGTTGATCTAACGTACTCAGTGGTATCTATGTCACCGGTTGATCTAACGTACTCAGTGGTATCTATGTCACCGGTTGATCTAACGTACTCAGTGGTATCGATGTACCGGTTGATCTAACGTACTCAGTGGTATCGATGTACCGGTTGATCTAACGTACTCAGTGGTATCGATGTACCGGTTGATCTAACGTACTCAGTGGTATCGATGTCACCGGTTGATCTAACGTACTCAGTGGTATCGATGTACCGGTTGATCTAACGTACTCAGTGGTATCGATGTACCGGTTGATCTAACGTACTCAGTGGTATCGATGTAATGCAGTAATGAGTTCAGTACTCAACCCTGGCAGTCTGACATCAGTTTGGGTGGGGCATTATGGTGGCAATATCAACCACTAGGGGGCAGCAAAATGACCATTATGTTTAGTTACTCTTTAATGTGTGTGTGTGTGTGTGTGTGTGTGTGTGTGTGTGTGTGTGTGTGTGTGTGTGTGTGTGTGTGTGTGTGTGTGTGTGTGTGTGTGTGTCTGTGTGTGTGTGTGTGTGTGTGTGTGTGTGTGTGTGTGTGTGTGTGAATGTTAACCGAGGGCTGTTGAATATCACACCTGGATAGCAAAACTCAAGAGACACGCACACACACACCATTATCTTTATTATTCATTATAACCATCTATGTATTGTTCCGTATTTCAGCTGGTAGAGAGAGAGAGACAGAGAGACAGAGAGGGAGAGAGCAGCTGTAACATTTAGCAAGCAAGAAAGAGAGCGAGACAAAGAAAGCCAGACTGTTTCTGTTACTGTCAGTCTTCCAGGCCGGTGTAGGAGATGGTTATCAGGATCTAGAAACTAAAGCATTACATCACGCGCAGGAGTGGGTTATGAGAATTAGAGCATGCCTAGGGGTTAGGGGTGGACGGTATGGTCTAAAATTTATATCACGGTATAATTTGAAGCATAGACGGTAACGGTATATATCACGGTATCATCGTTTTTGATAAAAAAAAAATTTTTATTTTATATAATTTTTTTTTTTTTTTTATAAAATATATATATTATATAATTAGACTTGTACTTGTATTATCTGCGAGACATCGCCACCACGCAACAAGCTCCACTGTCTGTGTGTACTCTAGTAGCCTCGAGCTACGGCCAGGATTCTCCGGAGCTGCACCTGGACCTATACTCGAGTAGCCTCGAGCAGAGCTACGGCCAGGATTCTCCGGCGCTGCACCTGGACCCTATTGTATTGGTACTATAACGTTAGCAAGCCCTCAGCTCGAATACGCATCGAATCAGTGTTATAAGACATTGATATCAGGAGCTATCTGTAGCTACTGCTAGCCGGATATATAACGTTAATACAACGCCTCAGTGAATTATTTAGTTCAATGGGACATTTCGTTTTGAACAGTGAGCTAACTTGCGTTAACGTGAGCTAACTGCTAACGGAGCTATCATACACGTCTACTCTCTACTAGACTTGATGGAGCGTTTGTTGATGTCAGGAGCTATCGGTAGCTGGCCGACTAGATACCGTTCGGTTAGACAATGCCTCATCATGTATTAAACTAAAAGTGAATAGTTGACTGGTCATTTTGTAACGGTAGCTAAGCTAACGTTAGCTCAGGGAGACGTCCCGTCCCACTAGACTACTAGTAGACCCGTGTTTACATGCGTGCGGGAGGGGCTGGCACGCCCACTGCGCGAAGCCTCCTAAATTACTTTTTCCAGTTCGCACATATCTATTATCTATGACTAATTCTATCTATTTTTAGGGGCAAATGCGAGTGAAATAGTCGCACTGTGGTTACATGACGTCATTGCTATTTTAGAGCTGCACTACCGGTTATACGGTATAGTCAAAATCCATACCGTAGAGCAAATTCATACCGTTTATACCGTATACCGTTTATACCGTCCACCCCTACTAGGGGTGGTCGTTAGGCCCCCCTAGGCATGGTCTAATTCTCATAACCCACGACTGCACGTGGTGTTATGGCTTTTATACAATGGCCGATGTCATCCAACCTTATTGCTATACAATAAACACACATTAATTGAAGATTTATTGACAAAACCATCCGCAGAAAAAGTAGATCCCAAAAAAAGTTAGTAGTTGCCTCCGTGTGGAAGCAGCTCGGAAGTGCAACTGTCTCTCAACTTAACACATCCAACAAACTAACACATCCAACTGTCTCTCAACTAACACATCAAACAAACTAACACATCCAACTGTCTCTCAACTAACACATCCAACAAACTAACACATCCAACTGTATCTCAACTAACACATCCAACAAACTAACACATCCAACTGTCTCTCAACTAACACATCCAACAAACTAACACATCCAACTGTCTCAACTAATACATCCAACAAACTAACACATCCAACTTTTTTTTTTAACCTACTTTCGATAGAAGCAGCTACAGGGAGGTGCGCTGTTTTAAGTGAGCGTGGATTATTGAATTGATTGATTGATTGATTGATTGCAAATTGTATTACCGTCCGCCTTGTTTCCAACTGGTTAAGCTTGGCGACTCTTTCGAAGTCGGTTATGCTTAGAGTTTGGAATCAGGGCTGGTGGTCTATCATCCTGCTCTAAATTGCTTTGCAATTAATCAAGCAATCAATCAATTCGCGCAATATTTATTTTGTACCACAATGACTCATGACCCACCAATTACATAATCCAACATTGTTTAACAAACTAACACATTCGCCGTGACAGAATCGGTTTTGATTTAGTCGTTATGACCCTATCAACATATCCATTCGTAAGGTTATTGTCCGCCATCTTGCTTTCACTTCTAAATCTCACGACTGGCGGAGTGATCGTAATTCGGTTGTGGGCGGGTTCTAGGACCACGAGCGCGGGGTTATGACAAATAACCAGGTGTAACTTGACTGTTTTAGCCAATCAGAATGGAGACATTTGCATGCCGTTGTATAAAAGGCTGTCTACACCGGTGCGCTCGGAGTGCAGATTAATAACAAACACTCTACTGTATGTGAGTGTTGTTTACCCTGTGAAGAGGGTCTACCTTCACTAAACACACAGATAAATGGTAAATGGCTGCTTTTTTTATATAGCTTTACAATATTTGTTCCTCACATTTGACCCGCTCACTCACACATTCACACACCGACGGCGGAGGCGACCAATGCGAGGTGCCGACCTGCTCATCGGGAGCAGTTAGGGGTTAAGTGTCTTGCTCAAGGACACATCGACACGCTGCCCGGGAGGAGCGGGAATCGAACCGGGAACCTCCGGATTGCCAGACGACTGCTCTACCTCCCGATCCACTGCCCCTAATAGCAGATAGTCAGGGTTCAGAGGGTCTGCCTTCACTAAACACACAGATAGATTTGATTCGATTAGGCTCAAGTGTATTGTCATCATACAGCACAAGTACAGTAAAGTGCAGATAGCAGACTGGTCAGGGTCCAGACGGTGTCCCTTCACTAAACACACAGACAGCAGACAGAGAGGAGAGGAGAGGAGGTGTTAGCTGGAACATAACGCACAGTGTTCTGATGTGTTCACGCTGACGACTCTGGACTCTGGATCATTCTGTTCTTAGATGTATCACTGGTGACTAGGGCTGACCCCTATTAGTCGAATAGTCGACTAATCGATCGAAAGGAGCCGCAGTTGACTGCCAACCTCTTAGTCGAATGCAAATAAAAAAATAAAAAAATAATTATAAATCTTTTTTATTTATTTATTATTATTATAATTTTTTTTGTATCATTCTTTCCAAAAGAAAAGAGGCATAGAAGCGTGGCTAACGCTAATGGCACGCATACCAGCGAGGCTAATTGCCTAAGAAAATGGGCACATAGGCACTGAAAGAGGATTTCACCCGTCTAATGAACACACTAGACGTATCCATCAGTGGACCAATTGCATGCTTTTGCAGAGGACAACAAGCCTTCAGTGGACTCCTTCAGACATTAAGCACCCCCCACAGCCCAAATGGAATGATACATTTTTTTTTTTAATAATACTTTTTCTTTCTTCAATCTTTTTTTTTCATATTCGAATATTAGTCGACTATCGGCTAATTTCGGCCAATCAAGGTCGACTATCCAAATCCTTAGTCGGGGACAGCCCTACTGGTGACAGTTATGGTTCCATCATTGTGTCCTGTATGATAAGGTTGGTCCCCTCTGGCAGAGAGACAGTTATGGTTCCATCATTGTGTCCTGTATGATACGGTTGGTCCTCTCTGGCAGAGAGACAGTTATGGTTCCATCATTGTGTCCTGTATGATACGGTTGGTCCTCTCTGGCAGAGAGACAGTTATGGTTCCATCATTGTGTCCTGTATGATACGGTTGGTCCTCTCTGGCAGAGAGACAGTTATAGTTCCATCATTGTGTCCTGTGTGATAAGGTTGGTCCCCTCTGGCAGAGAGACAGTTATGGTTCCATCATTGTGTCCTGTATGATACGGTTGGTCCTCTCTGGCAGAGAGACAGTTATGGTTCCATCATTGTGTCCTGTATGATACGGTTGGTCCTAGGGGTGGACGGTATGGTCTAAAATTTATATCACGGTATAATTTGAAGCATAGACGGTAACGGTATATATCACGGTATCAGTGTTTCCGTTAGAATATTTTTTTTTTGCCTGATAGGCAGGCTATATAAAGAATGACATCCTCAAGGCATGTAGATTTATAATATTTTAACTTAAAACTAGGCTACTTTTGCGTATAAAGTCATTATATTCCAAATAAAATAAGTCCTGAGTCGAGACTCCGTGCTGCTCCCATTGCAAACAGCGGGGCTGGATGCTGGATTTTGCTAGAAGCATATGTAGCTGCAGAGCTGCAGAGCCAGGGGCGCTTTCAGGTCTGGTCACAGGCCCGCTCAACAGCGCCCCCCCCACCCAACGGCTGAATTGCCAATGGCTGAATTGGAGTATTGCCCTGGCTCTGCGGCTCTGCAGCTGCATGCTATTCGCAAATCCACTGCTGCAGCCGTCCTCCCGCTGCAGCCGTCGTTATCATAACACTACACACATATCATAATGTTTACAGCAAACTGTAGTTGATCACCAGGTATGTTTTATTAATGTAGAATAATTCATATAAGAAAAACGATAGGGACATCTCTTACCTTTCTCCACTGGTTAAAAATGCCAGGAACTGAAATTGAAACTTGCTGTGCGCCGCGGTGATATGTGTTTATTATGAAATGACAATTGCGTGTTGAC
>NC_140170.1:29411162-29455349 GCF_963971535.1 Notolepis coatsorum
ATGGATTCACTGTTTTGAAGATGTGACGGCCATCATCTTCTGTGTGGCGCTGAGTGGCTACGACCAGGTGCTGCATGAGGACGAGACAACGGTAACACACACACACACACACACACACACACTCACACACACACACACACACACACACACACACACACACACACACACACACACACGCACACACACACACACACACACACTCACAGACACACACACAAACACACACACACCAGTGTTAATTTTGTCAGCTATTTTGTATTTTAGTTTTAGTATTAGTCATTGTGTCAAATGCTCTTTTTCGTTTTCATCATATTTAGTCACCTTTATCTATTTTCTGTTTAGTTTGTTTATGTTTTAGTCAACTACAGGTCTGAGCATTTTAGTCTCGATTTAGTCTTTTTAGTTTAGTCTCGCCACTCAGTTAAAGGCTCATAAGTTGGCGTGAACAAAAACAAGCTAACGTTAGTGCTAGCTGGTTAGACTAAAAGTATTGCTTAACCTCTTAATACTATAGCTATGGACACAATACTATGCCCATTTGACAGTCACTATCTTTCGTCCAACATGTACTTTAAAAAAATCTTTTCACGTATATGTTTGCGTTGAATATTGTATAGTTTCAGAGTGATCCTGGCTAATTCCTGGAAGCTGCGTTATTGAGCGATATGTGCATTTTGCTAAATGCGTTTGCGTTGCTCGCCTGGACACACTACTGTTTCCAAATCAAAGGTATATACTAGGTATTATGTTTCATCATGAATGCATCGTTTTTTGATGCTCTGATCGCCAGCAACGGCATTCGTTTTGAATACTACATACGTTGATCGGCTGGATCGATATGAAATCATTGTAGGATCAAGGTGGAATTGATGTCAGATAGTCCTTACCTTTGATCGGGGTTATTCCCAATTGTCTGATCGTGATTTCCAGTATTGATGTCGATGGGGTCCCTGACATGAAGTGGCACAAGATATGCGTCAAGTGTGCTGAACGAGTTTCAGCTTGGATGAAGCGATTTACTTGGCTTGGTCTAAATTCTCCGCCCGGACGACATTAGATGTGACGCACAGTGTGAAATAAGGTTTCAAAGGGTGGGAGATACTGCCACCTAGCAGGATTCGGCCGGTATTGCACTCTCGGGGTCTCAGAATGAGTTCCAATGGTAACACAGAGGTCCGTGAGACTGTAATGAATAAAAAAATCTAATAAAAGAAAAAACGATGAAAACGATCGAAAACCCGACTATACTCTGGTTTTGGCGCTCAACCGCTGGCGAGAAAACCAGAGTATAGTCGTGGTTGGCCGTGAATGAGTTAAGCATCACCCCCAAAACGGGGCCATTTTAGTTTTTGACGACTGCATACTTTTTTTGCAAAGCAGAGCCTGGTCTCTTTTGAAAGATACCATTATGAAGTTGCTAAAGCAAAAAATAAGAATCACTTTGAGTGCTAATGAAACTGAGCAACAGAGGTTTGAACACGCTGAAGTAAAAGTTGTGTACTCACATTTCTGTTTAGTGGTTGCCAGATTCCTCTTTTTAAGTTCCAGCATAGAGGGATGAGCTGGAAAACACTGTGGTTCCATAGCCTGGAGTCTTATGTAGTACAGGTCCAAATTGTATACTGCATTGTTTGCATTAATAAGAAGTGTTGTGTGTTTATTACAGCCCCATGACGTAACCCCAAATATATTTTGTATATGATATAAATGATTAATAGTTATTATTCTTTAGTATGGGTTCAGTATCGGCAGAAGCTCAGGTATCTATGGGCAGTGAGCGGAGTGGATCGGTCCAGTACTGTTTGTGATACAAAAAGAGTCCAGAAAAGAGAGTATATACATTTGACGTAGAAACTGTACATTGGAGGAGGTTGGGTAGGTGGGGTGGGGTTGGGTGGGTGGGGGGGGGGGGGGGGGGTTGGGTAGGAGGGGTGGGTGGGGGACACTGTACAACTGTACAAGCAAAACTGTACATTGGAATATTGACAAAACCATATTTGGTAATTTACTGTACATTGGAGGAGGTTGTGTTAGGACATTTACAGGGGCCAGTTTCGAATTGCAGTCTCCCGTAGGTGTTCTTTGAGAGTGGTTTTGAAAGTGGGTAGTGATTCACATTCCTTTACAGCTTTGGGTAGGGTGTTCCACATTGATGTGGCATAATTGCGAAACGTATTTAGTCCCTTGTTTTGAGCCGAATCTGGGTTTAACATGATTTGTGGAGCTCCCTCTGGTGTTGTGATTGTGGTATTCACTGACCTTTGGGAAGTATTTTGACATGTACATGGGTTATATAGGCAAGCTATAACACTGAAGAAGGAATACATAATTCCGAAACATGTTTGTTTCAGGCTGCCATTAAATTTTGAACCTGAGAGTGCTGGTCTGGCTTCACTGCTTCTTTTATATAATACTTAATGGGATTTCAGCACCCAGTGTCGTATCTTGAGAGCGCGGTCTAACTTGACACATGTACATGGGTACCTTGGTCGTGTAGTGTATCTTGTAGACCAGGCCCATTGCAAGTTGCTGTACTCTGTCGTCTACTCTAAGCCACCCTAGGTTGTCAAAGTGGGCAGGGGTGAGGTGGGTTCTAGGAGTAAGGTCAAGCAGTAGTCTGACCAGTTTGTTTTGAGATGTCTGTAATTTTGTTTTTAGCGCCTTTGAGGTGCTTTGGTACCATAAGGTGCAAGTATAGTCGTAGTACCCTTGAATGAGTGCTCCTGCCAGAGTCTTCAGGGTATTCTTGTTTACCAGAGAGGAGATCCGGTACAAGAATCGAGTTCGTTGGTTGACTTTTTTTATTACATTGGATGCCATTTTGTCACAGGAAAGATTAGCCTCTAGGATGGAACCCAGGTAGGTAATTTCATCTTTCCTTGTGACAATATTGTCACCCACTGTAACTGAGAAGCCGTCGGTCTTGCTGAGTTTGTTATTTGAACCGAAGAGAATGGAGCCATATGCAGATTTTGCCTAGTTCCGAGCTGAGGGTTTTTTCAACCTGTAACTTGTTCTTGTCAGAGACCAGCAGGGCTGAGTCGTCCGCAAACAGGAACAAGTTGCAATCACAAGCTGACGACATGTCATTTGCATAAATTAGGAACAGTAGCGGTCCTAGTATGCTTCCTTGTGGAACACCACAGCTCACTGAGAGGGGGGGGGGGATAGGGTACCGTTTACCTCCACCATCTGTTCTCTCCCCTCCAGGTAGGATTGCATCCAGCTCACTGATAGACTATCAAAACCAATTGCTTTTAGCTTGTCAATCAGAATGGTGACAGTGTCGAAGGCCTTTTGTAGGTCCAGCATGACCATGCCGCAGTATTTGCCCGCGTCCATCTCTTGTTTGATGTGGTCGTTTAAATAGAGAAGGCATGTGTCAGTGGAGTGGGATGTTCTGAAGCCAGATTGGAATTCATAGATTAGATTTCTTTCCGCAAGGTACTTTTCGACCTGTTCGTATACTATTTTTTCCATGACTTTCGAGATGGAGGTAAGGATAGAAACAGGGCGGTAGTTGCCTGGGTCTAATTTGCTGCCTTTTTTGTGCAGGGGTTACTCTCGCAATTTTTAAGTCCTTGGGGACGTGTCCCTGTTTTATGGAGATGTTTATTATGTGTGTGATGACTGGGGTGATGGCGGCTGCTGAGTCTCTGAGGAATTTGGAGGGGATGTTGTCATGGCCAGTGGCCTTGTTAGGTTGGAGGGCGCTACATTTTTTGAGTACCTCATCTGTAGTTACCATTTCCAGTTTGAAGTCATCTTTGTGGACGCCTAGGTTCTTGTAGTAAGCTACTATGTGTTCTACCCCATAAAGCCCTGAGTGGGAGGGTAGTTTGTTTACCAGTGTTGTGGCTATGTTTTTGAAGAAAGTGTTTAAGTAATTGACTACATCCAGCTTGTCTGTGATGAGCGTGTTGTCCGTCTTTATGTTTATGTTTGAGAACCTGGTTTTAAGTTTTTTACTGCAGCCTAGTTGATTATTGGGTCATTTCCAAAGTTCACATGGTTTGTTTTTGTTTTCCTTAGTTTTGTCATTGATGCATTTTTTTTGTGCAGTTTTGATCATGGAGTTTACATCATTTCTTAGTCTGTTTCTTTCCAGTTTGAATTCAATCACGTGGGCTTGGAGTTCACTGCTCGTGCTTTTGGTAAGCTTTGACTGACTTTTACGAAACTCAGAGCATTTTTTGTCTTTGGTTTTCATAGCGGTCAGAACGTAAGGAGTAAGTACTCTGGTGTTGCATGTCCTCCCCATCTCTCTGTCCTGTCAATAAAAGCACTTAGAAATGCCCAATTTCTTTTTAATAATAAATATATAAAAGAATCACCCTAAAAGTAGGGTCACACTGGATTCACATGATTTATCGCTCTGGTCTCTAACCTGGACAAACCCTGTCTCTGTATGGCTCTGGTCTCTAACCTGGACAAACCCTGTGTCTCTATGGCTCTGGTCTCTAACCTGGACAAACCCTGTCTCTATGGCTCTGGTCTCTAACCTGGACAAACCCTGTCTCTCTATGGCTCTGGTCTCTAACCTGGACAAACCCTGTCTCTCTATGGCTCTGGTCTCTAACCTGGACAAACCCTGTCTCTATGGCTCTGGTCTCTAACCTGGACAAACCCTGTCTCTATATGGCTCTGGTCTCTGACCTGGACAAACCCTGTCTCTATGGCTCTGGTCTCTAACCTGGACAAACCCTGTGTCTCTATGGCTCTGGTCTCTAACCTGGACAAACCCTGTGTCTCTATGGCTCTGGTCTCTAACCTGGACAAACCCTGTGTCTCTATGGCTCTGGTCTCTAACCTGGACAAACCCTGTCTCTATATGGCTCTGGTCTCTGACCTGGACAAACCCTGTCTCTATATGGCTCTGGTCTCTGACCTGGACAAACCCTGTGTCTCTATGGCTCTGGTCTCTAACCTGGACAAACCCTGTCTCTATATGGCTCTGGTCTCTGACCTGGACAAACCCTGTCTCTATATGGCTCTGGTCTCTGACCTGGACAAACCCTGTCTCTATATGGCTCTGGTCTCTAACCTGGACAAACCCTGTCTCTATATGGCTCTGGTCTCTGACCTGGACAAACCCTGTCTCTATATGGCTCTGGTCTCTGACCTGGACAAACCCTGTCTCTATATGGCTCTGGTCTCTGACCTGGACAAACCCTGTCTCTATATGGCTCTGGTCTCTAACCTGGACAAACCCTGTCTCTATATGGCTCTGGTCTCTGACCTGGACAAACCCTGTGTCTATATGGCTCTGGTCTCTAACCTGGACAAACCCTGTCTCTATGGCTCTGGTCTCTAACCTGGACAAACCCTGTCTCTATGGCTCTGGTCTCTAACCTGGACAAACCCTGTCTCTCTATGGCTCTGGTCTCTGACCTGGACAAACCCTGTCTCTATATGGCTCTGGTCTCTAACCTGGACAAACCCTGTCTCTATATGGCTCTGGTCTCTGACCTGGACAAACCCTGTCTCTATATGGCTCTGGTCTCTAACCTGGACAAACCCTGAATTTCCCCCTTAACCCTTTCACTGCCACGCGACAGCCGGTTAACCCTTTCACTGTGACAATACAGAAGGTTAGCCCTTTACTATCACACAACCGACGGCGATGCTCCATCATTAGCATCATTAGCTCCGCAAATGCTAATGATGGAGCATTGCCGTCGGTTGTGTGATAGTAAAGGGCTAACCTTCTGTCGTGTGGCAGTGAAAGGGTTAAATGTCCCATATGTTTATTTATTTATTCAGAAGAAACTGGTCTAAATCTAAAAATGTTCAGTTCAGTTCTAATAGGGCAACGCACGTGCACACACACACACACACACACACACACACACACACACACACACACACAGTGTCCTTATGTAACTGCTTTGGTTTCAAACTGTGGTTTCAGTCTGTCTGCATTCAAAACTTTACTCTTTCAGCGGGTGTGTGGGTGATGGTGGTTGTGTGTGTGTGTGGGTGGTTGATTGTGTGTGTGGGTGGGTGTGTGTGTGGGTGATGGTGGTTGTGTGTGTGTGTGTGTGTGGGTGGGTGGTTGATCGTGTGTGTGTGTGTGAGTGTGAGAAGGGGGTTGTATTTCTTCTTGCGTTCTCTTCCGTTCCTGCTCTAAGCTCCGCCTCCATCATCTATGGCTCCTCCTCCTCCTCCTGTCGCTCTCGGCATCGACTTTCCTCTTTAACCAATCAGCACTCAGATCTACTACAGAAGGCCTGCCCAGAGAAAGGTATGAACCCGTCCAATAGGTCAATAATAGTGAATGTACATTATGTAGACAAGAGTTGAAAGCAGTACCTCTAGTGTGTGTGTTGTCTTGCTATCTGTCTGAGAGAGAGAGAGAAGAGAGAGAGAGAGAGAGAGAGAGAGAGAGAGAGAGAGAGAGAGAGAGAGAGAGAGAGAGAGAGAGAGAGAGAACATGTTAGTGGGAGTGGGACACAAGAAGAAAGAAAGAAATTGTAAAGGCATGTACTAGCTAGCGGACCAAAAAAAACACACATCTCCATGTAGAGAGAGAGAGAGAGACTGCTTTCAACTTGATATTAACAAACAGTTAATATCTCAATCAACCTTGAAAATGTAGCTTGTATTTATTTACCTATGACGCTAATGTTGCTACATAAATGTAGTGGAATTGTATGATGGTCAGCAATGTAATACAATGTTTGTAATGTTTCAAGTGATGAAATGACATGAAGACATTATTCCAGTTATAATTTGAGTAAAAGTGCCCACTGCCCCTGTGGTCCCGTAGAGCTGTGGTGTTCTATACGTCTTGAAGAAACGTCAGCCAAGGAGACATTTATTTTCTTTTACAAAAGATCGGAAACTGGACCTCAGACACTGACGTAGAGATGCTTCTTCACAGTGCTCTGCTAAACACCTATCTGCTCTACTAAACACATAGCTGCTCTACTAAACACATAGCTGCTCTACTAAACACCTAGCTGCTCTACTAAACACATAGCTGCTCTACTAAACACATAGCTGCTCTGCTAAACACATAGCTGCTCTACTAAACACCTAGCTGCTCTACTAAACACATAGCTGCTCTACTAAACACATAGCTGCTCTACTAAACACCTAGCTGCTCTACTAAACACATAGCTGCTCTACTAAACACATAGCTGCTCTGCTAAACACATAGCTGCTCTACTAAACACATAGCTGCTCTACTAAACACATAGCTGCTCTACTAAACACATAGCTGCTCTGCTAAATACATAGCTGCTCTACTAAACACATAGCTGCTCTACTAAACACCTATCTGCTCTACTAAACACATAGCTGCTCTACTAAACACATAGCTGCTCTACTAAACACATAGCTGCTCTACTAAACACCTAGCTGCTCTACAAAACACCTAGCTGCTCTACTAAACACCTAGCTGCTCTACTAAACACATAGCTGCTCTACTAAACACATAGCTGCTCTACTAAACACATAGCTGCTCTACTAAACACATAGCTGCTCTACTAAACACATAGCTGCTCTGCTAAACACATAGCTGCTCTACTAAACACATAGCTGCTCTACTAAACACATAGCTGCTCTGCTAAACACATAGCTGCTCTACTAAACACATAGCTGCTCTACTAAACACCTAGCTGCTCTGCTAAACACATAGCTGCTCTACTAAACACATAGCTGCTCTACTAAACACATAGCTGCTCTACTAAACACATAGCTGCTCTACTAAACACATAGCTGCTCTACTAAACACATAGCTGCTCTACTAAACACCTAGCTGCTCTACTAAACACATAGCTGCTCTACTAAACACCTAGCTGCTCTACTAAACACATAGCTGCTCTACTAAACACATAGCTGCTCTACTAAACACATAGCTGCTCTACTAAACACATAGCTGCTCTACTAAACACATAGCTGCTCTACTAAACACATAGCTGCTCTACTAAACACATAGCTGCTCTACTAAACACATAGCTGCTCTACTAAACACCTATCTGCTCTACTAAACACATAGCTGCTCTACTAAACACATAGCTGCTCTACTAAACACATAGCTGCTCTACTAAACACATAGCTGCTCTACTAAACACATAGCTGCTCTACTAAACACATAGCTGCTCTACTAAACACATAGCTGCTCTGCTAAACACATAGCTGCTCTACTAAACACATAGCTGCTCTACTAAACACATAGCTGCTCTACTAAACACATAGCTGCTCTACTAAACACATAGCTGCTCTGCTAAACACATAGCTGCTCTACTAAACACATAGCTGCTCTACTAAACACATAGCTGCTCTACTAAACACCTAAATTAACTATACTTCATAACATGTATTTTTATTTTCTTTTTCTCACACAATATATTGAATGAATGAATGTGTTTATTTATTTCTAACATAAATTAAAAACAAATGAAAAAAATAAAATAAAAAATAATAAAACAATGAAGTAATAAACAGATTAAAAAACAAACAAGCAAAACAGTAATGTTCGAAAAGGAGTAGGATGACTTTGCCTAAACCAGAGAGAGAGATCATTTGTCAATTGAATATGCTACAACATCTGAATCATATATTACCTGCCACAGACATCACAGAAGGGTTAGTTTTGATTAATTTATCAAATGGTCTCTAATGTAAACCATTTGCATTTCCCAGAGAATGTTGGCAACTTTACCTTCATAGGAAACTCCCTGCTTAAAATGGACCTCCAAGTGGTTCTTCAACTTACTCAACCTCATGGCCGTAGCCAGCTATGAGGTCACACAGGTCCGGACCTCGGTAACTATTTATAACTATTATAACTCAATTATAATTTTATTTTTATTTTTTTTATATAGAAATATCACAATATACATGTACAGTCGGGAGTTGAAAATGTCCGGTAATGTCTGATGTTTGGCAAAGGTACTCCCCCCTGCATCGCTACAGCACTACTTGGTCGCTTCTGCACAGGCAGGGGACATCCTTTGCTTTGAACTAACGTTACTTGTTCAAAGCATGCGCACTTGTGACAGTGACAAGCCTGCGCCGTGGGCTGGACTGGTAATCTGGACATTTTCCCGGTGGGCCGACGCGCCTTTGGGCCGTTATAATTGATTTATAAAAAAATAAAAAATAAGTTTGGTCAACGACCGGCCCACTACTAGGCTGGGAGTGACAGAACAGCGTTGCTCTCCGGCTGTGCAGCTGGACCCTTCTCAAATAAGCACGAAAAAGACATCACTCGCCACTTAAAGAAACCAAAAGCGTGAATTTAACAACCTCAAAATGTTCGAAACATGCTTTATATTAACTTAATAAATAAACAAAAACGAAAAATCTACTTATGTCAACGAAAATGTCCAGTAGGACTAAATAACAGATATACATCTCTGTTACACGCCAGCGGCGTATTTTGTATCGCTACCGGGGAACATAGGACCTTTTTTATCGCTACCGGGGAACATAGGACCTTTTTTATCGCTACCGGGGAACATAGGACCTTTTTTATCGCTACCGGGGAACATAGGACCCTTTTTATCGCTACCGGGGAACATAGGACCTTTTTTATCGCTACCGGGGAACATAGGACCCTTTTTATCGCTACCGGGGAACATAGGACCCTTTTTATCGCTACCGGGGAACATAGGACCCTTTTTATCGCTACCGGGGAACATAGGACCTTTTTTATCGCTACCGGGGAACATAGGACCTTTTTTATCGCTACCGGGGAACATAGGACCTTTTTTATCGCTACCGGGGAACATAGGACCTTTTTTATCGCTACCGGGGAACATAGGACCCGGGGAACATAGACATGCTCCCCAATGTGATGATGTCATAAGATTACATTACCCATACTTTGAGAGCTTATAATTAAAAACTAAAATAAATAATAACTCTCCTTGGCTGTAGTTTCACCAAATGTAAATACCAAATAGGTGGTTATTTTTAGGGCAGGCCTATATTGTGGCTGGTATATAGTTCATAGGGTAGCTAGCATGTTTTAGGGTGTAGTATGCTTGGTATATAGTACATAGGGCAGCTAGCATGTTTTAGGATCAACTATAGTTGGTATAATATAATACATAAGGGTAGCTAGCATGTTTTAGGGTGTAGTATGCTTGGTATATACTACATAGGGCAGCTAGCATGTTTTAGGATCAACTATAGTTGGTATAATATAATACATAAGGGTAGCTAGCATGTTTTAGGGTGTAGTATGCTTGGTATATACTACATAGGGCAGCTAGCATGTTTTAGGATCAACTATAGTTGGTATAATATAATACATAAGGGTAGCTAGCATGTTTTAGGGTGTAGTATGGTTGGTATATACTGTAGTACATAGTAACAGCTAGCTAGCTAATACTGCATGGCCTTTACTAACCTGTTCAACAACTGCTGCTTATTAACCTTTCTACAGTGGTGCAGTGGTGATTTTATCTCTGGTTTTAATGACGTCACATGTACACGCGTGCTACCGCGCACGCGCATCAATGTTCCCTCGCGAATAAAGACGATGCCTCCGGGAATGGAATGTAACACATTTCATTCATAGGTTTTGTGTGAATGGTCCAACTGTAGTGTTTGAACACACCTGACGACCTGAGCTATTGTTATGCAAAGTAGCCAGGTGGGTACTTGGTGCAGAGTCGAGTGGAACGCATTATTGACCTGGTGGGACGGTGTGCGACCCCCCCTCCCATGAGCACTGCACCACTGCCTTTCTAGCACTGTTACACACAAACACATAGACACATACACACACACACACACACACCTACCTGCTAAATGTCTTTAATGTTTCTTTTCTGCTTTTGAGTTCCTTTTCTGTAAATGTCTTCTCTTCTAGATGTGTGTGTGTGTGTGTTCCCAGTGACTATCATATACTGCATTCTGCCCACCCCTACTAAGTATACATAATGTTTATATTTCAGTATGTATGTCTGCGTGCCATACACTAGTTTTGATTGTGCAGATGAGTTTATGCATCTGTGTATCTGTTCATATATTTGTGTGCATATGCATGCATGTATATGTGTGTGTAACCCCTGTGTCTGTGCCCCTGCAGAACCGTATGCACGAGTCCCTGAAGCTGTTCGACTCCATCTGTAACAACAAGTGGTTTAAGGACACGTCCATCATCCTCTTCCTCAACAAGAAGGACATCTTTGAAGTGAAGATCACCAAGTCTCCGCTCTCCATCTGCTTCCCCGAGCACACAGGTAACCAGCTGCAGCCCCCCCCCCCCCCCCCCCCCCCGAGCACACAGGTAACCAGCTGCAGCACACAGGTAACCAGCCGCTCTGGTTCTCCTCAACCACTACTATCTTACCGTTCTACAACTTAAAGGTGATATTATAGATAACATAATAATTAAGAGGATGACCAGTAGGGCAGGGCGATATGACG
Organism: Notolepis coatsorum; assembly: GCF_963971535.1. Taxonomy (NCBI): domain Eukaryota; kingdom Metazoa; phylum Chordata; class Actinopteri; order Aulopiformes; family Paralepididae; genus Notolepis; species Notolepis coatsorum. Next base: position 29,422,551 of record NC_140170.1, read on the forward strand.
ATATTATATAAATATCGGGTACAGTTCATTAACACTTTGAGCGCCACGCCTGGTTTTCCGTTTTACCGGCTGAATGCCACCATCGGCGCCAATGTTAACGTTAATATCGCCTAATCTATGTTTTAAATTATGGCTATGTGTCTAATCTGCCCATCGCATTATCAAAGACTATTTTCCAGTCAGTGCTGTGAAGACAGATTGTTTTTTATCGCGTCGTTTCCGTTTTAGAGCAGTTAGAAAAGCCCCCGTTTTGATATAAAAAACAGCTAATTCTGGAGCATTCTATGAAAATCGTCTTTTAGTGGAATATTCCACAACGTTGATATTCGTCGGCCTTTTTATGAATGGTTTTCAAATAAACGCTAGATGATCAATATTATACGTGCACGCAAGCACATTACGGCCGCGCACGGATAATCGCTCCGTTGATTTCCTCACGGACTTTTACAGTGAAACCGAAAGAAGACATTTCACAAAACAGCTTATAACTTCATCAAACTTACTCTGATTATCCTACCACTGATAACATAGAGTCCTTACCTGACATCAGATGGTATCCAACTGGTATATTCCAATTCCTGATCACCATTCGAAAAAATCGATACGTGTATGGATCCAACGCGATACTGTAGAACTCCATGATCCGCAGGGATCTGAGGTTCCAGAATGAACTGTGGTAACCCCGGCTGCCTCAGTGGACTGGAAAATGTGGAGTACCGGATTTTTTTCCCCATTCATTTTCATTGAGTCCATTCCAAAATCACTTATGTCATCTGGGAGACGACAGGGGGCGCTTTTTTCCACAGTGAAGGGGATTGGGAATTGGCATAACGACTAACATTGGGATGGGAGAAAATCGGAGGAAAAAGGAGGGGGAAAAATATCAATAAAAAAATATATATATTATTCTGTTGGTCTGAATGAATGAATGAATCAAAACTTTATTAACAGATTGCAGAATGGGTACAATACAGTACAGCTCAATACAACAACAGTGGACTGGAGGATGAAGACCAGAAAAAGACTTTCGGCTTTTTTACATAAGGGTCCTCCATTTTCAATTCATCAAAACATTTAGAGACATACAAATATACAGTAGTTTCATAAAAATGCTAAAATGCTATTTATTGATTGATTGATTGATTGATTGAAAACTGTATTAACATATTGCAGAATGGGTACAGTACAGCTCAATACATACAATTGTTAACTCTTTCAGTGCCACGCCTGGTTTTCCGTTTTACCGCTTGAATGCCACCATCGGCGCCAATGTTAACGTTAATATCGCCTAATCTATGTTTTAAATTATGGCTATGTGTCTAATCTGCCCATCGCATTATCAAAGACTATTTTCCAGTCAGTGCTGTGAAGACAGATTGTTTTTTTATCGCGTCGTTTCTGTTTCAGAGCAGTTCGAAAAGCCCCCGTTTTGATATAAAAAACAGCTCATTCTGGAGCATTCTATGAAAATCGTCTTTTAGTGGAATATTCCACAACGTTGATATTCGTCTGCCTTTTTATGAATCGTTTTCAAATAAACGCTAGATGATCAATATTATACGTGCACGCAAGCACATTACGGCCGCGCACGGATAATCGCTCCGTTGATTTCGTCACGGAGTTTTACAGTGAAACCGAAAGAAGACATTTCACAAAACAGCTTATAACTTCATCAAACTTACTCTGATTATCCTACCACTGATAACATAGAGTCCTTACCTGACATCAGATGGTATCCAACTGGTATATTCCAATTCCTGATCACCATTCGAAAAAATCGATACGTGTATGGATCCAACGCGACACAGTGGATCTCCATGATCCGCGGGGATCTGAGGCTCCAGAATGAACTCTAGTAACCCCGGCTGGATCAGTGAACTGGAAAATGTGGAGTACCGGATTTTTTTCCCCATTCATTTTCATTGAGTCCATTCCAAAATCACTTATGTCATCTGGGAGACGACAGGGGGCGCTTTTTTCCACAGTGATCACCGGCGCAGCTCGGCAATACTCGGGTAGGCTCGGGTGATGCAATAATTTTTCAGATAAAAAAAAAAAAAAAAAAAATCAGAGAAATCTCGTGAGTGGCTAGCAACCACCTATAAAAAAACACGAGAACTCTCGTGAGTGGCACTGAAAGAGTTAAGGGGATGCAGACCAGATAAAGACTTTCATCTTGTTTACATCAGGGTCCCCCATTTTCAATTCATCATATTTCATATCTAAATCATATAATATCTCATTGCTAAATATATTCAATATATAATCTAATAATCCAATAATCTAAATCTAATATATAATATAAAAATGCTAAATGCATGAGTCTTTTGTATTTAATGTTAGCTTGCAAACTCAAATACTGTCTTAGTAAGCCTCACAATGAATTGTTTGGGGGGAAAAAGAAAAACATTGTGATGTGTATCGTGTATCGCCGAAAGGTCAGAAAATATCGTGATATCATATTTAGGCCATATCGCCCAGCCCTAATGACCAGCGTGATCGGTTGGTTCATTCAAGTCTCTGCACCAGTTGACTCATCTCAGAGTTGAGCTCGTGGGTTTTAATAGCTTTTTATCTAAGTGAATTCGGGGGGGATTATTAACTAAGTCTCTCTCTGTCTTTGTCTCTCTGTCTTTGTCTCTCTGTCTTTCTCTCTCTCTCTCTCTCTCTCTCTCTCTCTCCCTCTCTCCCTCTCTCCTCTCTCTCTCTATCTCTCTCTCTCTCTCTCTCTCTCTCTCTCTCTCTCTCTCTCTATCTCTCTCTCTCTCTCTCTCTCTCTCCCTCTCTCTCTCTCTCTCCAGGTCCAGCCACCTATCTAGAGGGGGTAGAGTACATCAAGTCTCAGTATGAGAGTAAGAACAAGTCTCTCCATAAGGAGGTCTACAGTCATGTGACCTGCGCCACCGACACCAACAACATCGTGTTCGTGTTCGACGCCGTGACCGACGTCATCATCGCCAACAACCTCCGCCTGTGTGGCTTGTACTGAGGGCGGCGGCGTGCGGCGGCCAATGAGCTTCAGGGGGTGTGGCGTGTACCCATGATGTGGTTATCAAATAGCCAATCGTTTGCTTTCAGCTGATGATGTCACAAGCTCCCATTTGCACTTGCCATTTTTGAAGCAGTCATTTTGTGTCGATCCTTGTAAGGATTGGTTTAATTCCACTGGGGGGGGGGGGGTCTCTGCTAAACACAACCCATACACTCAGAGGGTGTGGCCTGTACTGATGATGTCATTGGGCAGTAGCCAATAACCTCACAATGTTCTACTGCATGTACTGAGTGTGTTCACATCACTTCCTCTATGGCTCACATGGTCAAACGGTAGCCAATGAGCTCATCACATAGTATCACATGGTAGCCAATGAGCTCATCACACAGTATCACACGGTAGCCAATGAGCTCATCACACAGTATCACATGGTAGCCAATGAGCTCATCACACAGTATCACATGGTAGCCAATGAGCTCATCACACAGTATCACACGGTAGCCAATGAGCTCATCACACAGTATCACATGGTAGCCAATGAGCTCATCACACAGTATCACATGGTAGCCAATGAGCTCATCACACAGTATCACATGGTAGCCAATGAGCTCATCACACAGTATCCGTTAACATTGAGGGGTGTGGCTTGTAATTATGATGTCATCACATTAGCCAATAACCTCAGGTGTGTGGCCTGTGCTGATTATGTTATAATATGACAACCCTGTGATTTTATTGCCTTCCTCTAGTGAGAAAAAGCGCCTCCCTTCACCAAACACTTAACTGATTGATTAATTGATATATTGATACGCTTTCACTTCATTCTGTCACCCTCTTCCCAACCATCATCCACCATACACTGTCCAAGTTGTGCCATTAGCTTGTTAGCTTGTTAGCTCTCAATAGCCTTCTATGCCAAATAAACACCGTGTGTTGCTAATGCTGTTATCTATTATCTTCCTAGCTGTCACAGCCTCACATACCAAAGCAGACATGTGTTTCAGGCCATGCTTCTAAAGACACGTCTACTGAGAGCCCGCTGCTTTCAACATCCTCTTGTTGCCACTCGCACTTAGCTGCACTGCCCCTAGTGGCGGTTCAGGCCACTGCAACCTGTCAGCTGTCATCTCTCACGTGGCGCTCTGAGTGTCGTCCTCTAGCGCTGTCTTCTCTCACGTCATCAACGATTTGACGCAATATTTCCTTCAACTCGAATGGGAATTAAAATCGATGTAAATGACACAGAGGTATAATGAAACAAGTGAATTTGCAATAGCTGCAACCGCATACCTATGTGTACATGCATTCACACACTCACACACACACACACACACACACACACACACACACACACACACACACACACACACACACAAGGGGGCCTGGCTATGTATGTCTCCGTTGCCATGTTTTACGTGAATCCGAAAAGGTATTTTTGTTATAAGCCACACCCACTGCCACTCCTCCTTTTTGGCCACTAGTCATGAACAGTCAACCAGCTGTCCTTTGGCTGAGGGCCAAGTCTGTCGATCCGTGAAGTGATGCACCTTTCCTACCACGGGCCACTCTGTTGCAGAGTTCCAGAAGAACTGTGGCCGCTAGCGGGTGATACCTGGAGCCCGTCTACACCTGACGCTCAATTCAAAACATTGTCCAGGTGTCACAGCCTGAATGGACCTGATTTTAAGACATATTCATTACTACTGTAGCTTGACAAGCTTTTTTATGTTGTTGTTTCATTTCTTATTTGAACTGAAAGTTTACATCATGTTGAGTAAAACTAACAACATGTTGCTATGTCTTCATTCCCTTCAGAAACTGAAGGACGACCACAGCTAGAAAGATTCAGGAACTCTGCGGCAGCCATCTTAGGGGTGTACCAATGGCAGCCATCTTAGGTGTACCAATGGCAGCCATCTTAGGTGTACCAATGGCAGCCATGGTCACCTAGGAGGCTGAGCGGAGGAGAGGACATGGATGTCACGTCCTGTGAGGGGTTAAAGGTCCATTTTGCCTCGCAGCATGTGTTCCTGTCCCCGGCTCTCATTGGTTGACTCAGATTGTAGACATGTTGCCACCATAGGTCTATTTCAGCTTTATTGGTAATAATTATGGAAGTTAAACAATGCATTGGAATGCAGTTTTAAAAATAAATAAATTCACACACTTAAGTTGTCATGTTCACTTTGGATAGTCCCATGGACAGAGAGAACCATGGATTCTGATGTTACCATGGGACAACCCTTAACAACCCTTAACTCTTTCAGTGCCACTCACGAGATTTCTCGTGTTTTTTTATAGGTGGTTGCTAGCCACTCACGAGATTTCTCGATTTTTTTTTTTTTTTTTTTTTTTGCGATCTGAAAAATTATTGCATCACCCGAGCCTACCCGAGTATAGCTGAGGGGCGCCGACGATCACTGTGGAAAAAAGCGCCCCCTGTCGTCTCCCAGATGACATAAGTGATTTTGGAATGGACTCAATGAAAATGAATGGGGGAAAAAATCCGGTACTCCACATTTTCCAGTTCACTGATCCAGCCGGGGTTACTAGAGTTCATTCTGGAGCCTCAGATCCCCGCGGATCATGGAGATCCACTGTGTCGCGTTGGATCCATACACGTATCGATTTTTTCGAATGGTGATCAGGAATTGGAATATACCAGTTGGATACCATCTGATGTCAGGTAAGGACTCTATGTTATCAGTGTTAGGATAATCAGAGTAAGTTTGATGAAGTTATAAGCTGTTTTGTGAAATGTCTTCTTTCGGTTTCACTGTAAAAGTCCGAGAGGAAATCAACGGGGCGATTATCCGTGCGCGGCCGTAATGTGCTTGCGTGCACGTATAATATTGATCATCTAGCGTTTATTTGAAAACGATTCATAAAAAGGCCGACGAATATCAACGTTGTGGAATATTCCAGTAAAAGACGATTTTCATAGAATGCTCCAGAATTAGCTGTTTTTTATATCAAAACGGGGGCTTTTCTAACTGCTCTGAAACGGAAACGACGCGATAAAAAAACAATCTGCCTTGACAGCACTGACTGGAAAATAGTCTTTGATAATGCGATGGGCAGATTAGACACATAGCCATAATTTAAAACATAGATTAGGCGATATTAACGTTAACATTGGCGCCGATGGTGGCATTCAAGCGGTAAAACGGAAAACCAGGCGTGGCATTGAAAGAGTTAAGCTCAAGTTACACTTCTGTGTTGAGGCGTTGGCGATGCTTGGCTGAGGGTGGCACCACTAACGCCCAGAGCCAAGGAGACAGGGTGGCACCACTAACACCCAGAGCCAAGGAGACAGGGTGGCACCACTAACGCCCAGAGCCAAGGAGACAGGGTGGCACCACTAACGCCCAGAGCCAAGGAGACAGGGTGGCACCACTAACGCCCAGAGCCAAGGAGACAGGGTGGCACCACTAACGCCCAGAGCCAAGGAGACAGGGTGGCACCACTAACGCCCAGAGCCAAGGAGACAGGGTGGCACCACTAACACCCAGAGCCAAGGAGACAGTGTGGCACCACTAACGCCCAGAGCCAAGGAGACAGGGTGGCACCACTAACGCCCAGAGCCAAGGCTGAGGGTGGCACCACTAACGCCCAGAGCCAAGGAGACAGGGTGGCACCACTAACGCCCAGAGCCAAGGCTGAGGGTGGCACCACTAACGCCCAGAGCCAAGGAGACAGGGTGGCACCACTAACGCCCAGAGCCAAGGAGGCAGGGTGGCACCACTAACGCCCAGAGCCAAGGAGACAGGGTGGCACCACTAACGCCCAGAGCCAAGGAGACAGGGTGGCACCACTAACACCCAGAGCCAAGGAGACAGGGTGGCACCACTAACACCCAGAGCCAAGGAGGCAGGGTGGCACCACTAACACCCAGAGCCAAGGAGACAGGGTGGCACCACTAACGCCCAGAGCCAAGGAGACAGGGTGGCACCACTAACGCCCAGAGCCAAGGAGACAGGGTGGCACCACTAACGCCCAGAGCCAAGGAGACAGGGTGGCACCACTAACACCCAGAGCCAAGGAGACAGGGTGGCACCACTAACGCCCAGAGCCAAGGCTGAGGGTGGCACCACTAACACCCAGAGCCAAGGAGACAGGGTGGCACCACTAACGCCCAGAGCCAAGGAGACAGGGTGGCACCACTAACACCCAGAGCCAAGGAGACAGGGTGGCACCACTAACGCCCAGAGCCAAGGCTGAGGGTGGCACCACTAACGCCCAGAGCCAAGGAGACAGGGTGGCACCACTAACACCCAGAGCCAAGGAGACAGGGTGGCACCACTAACACCCAGAGCCAAGGAGACAGGGTGGCACCACTAACGCCCAGAGCCAAGGAGACAGGGTGGCACCACTAACGCCCAGAGCCAAGGAGACAGGGTGGCACCACTAACGCCCAGAGCCAAGGCTGAGGGTGGCACCACTAACGCCCAGAGCCAAGGAGACAGGGTGGCACCACTAACACCCAGAGCCAAGGAGACAGGGTGGCACCACTAACGCCCAGAGCCAAGGAGACAGGGTGGCACCACTAACGCCCAGAGCCAAGGAGACAGGGTGGCACCACTAACGCCCAGAGCCAAGGAGACAGGGTGGCACCACTAACACCCAGAGCCAAGGAGACAGGGTGGCACCACTAACGCCCAGAGCCAAGGCTGAGGGTGGCACCACTAACGCCCAGAGCCAAGGAGACAGGGTGGCACCACTAACGCCCAGAGCCAAGGAGACAGGGTGGCACCACTAACGCCCAGAGCCAAGGAGACAGGGTGGCACCACTAACACCCAGAGCCAAGGAGACAGGGTGGCACCACTAACGCCCAGAGCCAAGGAGACAGGGTGGCACCACTAACGCCCAGAGCCAAGGAGACAGGGTGGCACCACTAACACCCAGAGCCAAGGAGACAGGGTGGCACCACTAACGCCCAGAGCCAAGGAGACAGGGTGGCACCACTAACGCCCAGAGCCAAGGAGACAGGGTGGCACCACTAACGCCCAGAGCCAAGGAGACAGGGTGGCACCACTAACGCCCAGAGCCAAGGAGACAGGGTGGCACCACTAACGCCCAGAGCCAAGGCTGAGGGTGGCACCACTAACGCCCAGAGCCAAGGAGACAGGGTGGCACCACTAACGCCCAGAGCCAAGGAGACAGGGTGGCACCACTAACACCCAGAGCCAAGGAGACAGGGTGGCACCACTAACACCCAGAGCCAAGGAGACAGGGTGGCACCACTAACGCCCAGAGCCAAGGAGACAGGGTGGCACCACTAACACCCAGAGCCAAGGAGACAGGGTGGCACCACTAACACCCAGAGCCAAGGAGACAGGGTGGCACCACTAACGCCCAGAGCCAAGGAGACAGGGTGGCACCACTAACGCCCAGAGCCAAGGCTGAGGGTGGCACCACTAACGCCCAGAGCCAAGGAGACAGGGTGGCACCACTAACGCCCAGAGCCAAGGAGACAGGGTGGCACCACTAACGCCCAGAGCCAAGGAGACAGGGTGGCACCACTAACGCCCAGAGCCAAGGAGACAGGGTGGCACCACTAACGCCCAGAGCCAAGGAGACAGGGTGGCACCACTAACGCCCAGAGCCAAGGAGACAGGGTGGCACCACTAACGCCCAGAGCCAAGGCTGAGCGTGGCACCACTAATGCCCAGAGCCAAGGAGACAGGGTGGCACCACTAATGCCCAGAGCCAAGGAGACAGGGTGGCACCACTAACACCCAGAGCCAAGGAGACAGGGTGGCACCACTAACGCCCAGAGCCAAGGATACAGGGTGGCACCACTAACACCCAGAGCCAAGGAGACAGGGTGGCACCACTAACGCCCAGAGCCAAGGAGACAGGGTGGCACCACTAACACCCAGAGCCAAGGAGACAGGGTGGCACCACTAACGCCCAGAGCCAAGGAGACAGGGTGGCACCACTAACGCCCAGAGCCAAGGAGACAGGGTGGCACCACTAACACCCAGAGCCAAGGAGACAGGGTGGCACCACTAACACCCAGAGCCAAGGAGACAGGGTGGCACCACTAACGCCCAGAGCCAAGGAGACAGGGTGGCACCACTAACGCCCAGAGCCAAGGAGACAGGGTGGCACCACTAACACCCAGAGCCAAGGAGACAGGGTGGCACCACTAACACCCAGAGCCAAGGAGACAGGGTGGCACCACTAACGCCCAGAGCCAAGGAGACAGGGTGGCACCACTAACACCCAGAGCCAACGAGACAGGGTGGCACCACTAACGCCCAGAGCCAAGGAGACAGGGTGGCACCACTAACACCCAGAGCCAAGGAGACAGGGTGGCACCACTAACGCCCAGAGCCAAGGCTGAGGGTGGCACCACTAACGCCCAGAGCCAAGGAGACAGGGTGGCACCACTAACACCCAGAGCCAAGGAGACAGGGTGGCACCACTAACGCCCAGAGCCAAGGCTGAGGGTGGCACCACTAACGCCCAGAGCCAAGGAGACAGGGTGGCACCACTAACACCCAGAGCCAAGGAGACAGGGTGGCACCACTAACACCCAGAGCCAAGGAGACAGGGTGGCACCACTAACACCCAGAGCCAAGGAGACAGGGTGGCACCACTAACGCCCAGAGCCAAGGAGACAGGGTGGCACCACTAACGCCCAGAGCCAAGGAGGCAGGGTGTAGGAGACAGGAGACAGGGTGTAGGAGACAGGAGACAGGGTGTAGGAGACAGGAGACAGGGTGTAGGAGACAGGAGACAGGGTGTAGGAGACAGGAGACAGGGTGTAGGAGACAGGAGACAGGGTGTAGGAGACAGGAGACAGGGTGTAGGAGACAGGAGACAGGGTGTAGGAGACAGGAGACAGGGTGTAGGAGACAGGAGACAGGGTGTAGGAGACAGGAGACAGGGACCCAGTTAGCAGCTCCGGGTACAGTAGGCAGCAACGCCAGCTCTCACAACGTTAGCCAGTTAGCAGCTACGGGTACAGTAGGCAGCAACGCCAGCTCCCATAACGTTAGCCAGTTAGCAGCTCCGGGTACAGTAGGCAGCAACGCCAGCTCCCATAACGTTAGCCAGTTAGCAGCTCCGGGTACAGTAGGCAGCAACGCCAGCTCTCACAACGTTAGCCAGTTAGCAGCTCCGGGTACAGTAGGCAGCAACGCCAGCTCCCATAACGTTAGCCAGTTAGCAGCTCCGGGTACAGTAGGCAGCAACGCCAGCTCCCATAACGTTAGCCAGTTAGCAGCCCTGGGTACAGTAGGCAGCAACGCCAGCTCCCATAACGTTAGCCAGTTAGCAGCTCCGGGTACAGTAGGCAGCAACGCCAGCTCCCATAACGTGAGCCAGTTAGCAGCTCCGGGTACAGTAGGCAGCAACGCCAGCTCTCACAACGTTAGCCAGTTAGCAGCTCCAGGTACAGTAGGCAGCAACGCCAGCTCCCATAACGTTAGCCAGTTAGCAGCTCCGGGTACAGTAGGCAGCAACGCCAGCTCCCATAACGTTAGCCAGTTAGCAGCTCCGGGTACAGTAGAGAGCAACGCCAGCTCCCATAACGTTAGCCAGTTAGCAGCTCCGGGTACAGTAGGCAGCAACGCCAGCTCCCATAACGTTAGCCAGTTAGCAGCTCCGGGTACAGTAGGCAGCAACGCCAGCTCCCATAACGTTAGCCAGTTAGCAGCTCCGGGTACAGTAGGCAGCAACGCCAGCTCCCATAACGTTAGCCAGTTAGCAGCTACGGGTACAGTAGGCAGCAACGCCAGCTCTCACAACGTTAGCCAGTTAGCAGCTCCAGGTACAGTAGGCAGCAACGCCAGCTCTCACAACGTTAGCCAGTTAGCAGCTCCGGGTACAGTAGGCAGCAACGCCAGCTCCCATAACGTTAGCCAGTTAGCAGCTCCGGGTACAGTAGGCAGCAACGCCAGCTCCCATAACGTTAGCCAGTTAGCAGCTACGGGTACAGTAGGCAGCAACGCCAGCTCCCATAATGTTAGCCAGTTAGCAGCTCCGGGTACAGTAGGCAGCAACGCCAGCTCTCACAACGTTAGCCAGTTAGCAGCTCCGGGTACAGTAGGCAGCAACGCCAGCTCCCATAACGTTAGCCAGTTAGCAGCTACGGGTACAGTAGGCAGCAACGCCAGCTCCCATAACGTTAGCCAGTTAGCAGCTACGGGTACAGTAGGCAGCAACGCCAGCTCTCACAACGTTAGCCAGTCAGCAGCTCCGGGTACAGTAGGCAGCAACGCCAGCTCCCATAACGTTAGCCAGTTAGCAGCCCTGGGTACAGTAGGCAGCAACGCCAGCTCCCATAACGTTAGCCAGTCAGCAGCTCCGGGTACAGTAGGCAGCAACGCCAGCTCCCATAACGTTAGCCAGTTAGCAGCCCTGGGCACAGCAGGTAGCAACGCTAGCTCTCACAACGTTTCCACTCGGAAAGTAGTGTCTCCATCTCCTCGCTCACTTTTTTGTCCCTCCAGTTATGCGGGCTCTTTTACCATCAGCTGCTTTCAGCTCAGCCAGGTAGCCATGCTTGCTCTGTTGTTGTGTTACGTGCTGCGCGCGACCCGTGTTCCATACGGAAGTAAGGAGAGGTTCGCTCACGCGTATATTAGTAACCCGGCTTGTATTAGGAGGCCGGCTTATAATTGCTTAGCTCAACAGCGCACCCGGACATTAATAGAGACCCGGTTTTTAATTGAATACAGGTCACTATTAAAGGAATTACGGTATTTAAAGTCGCAGGCCTTCAAGAGCTTCAGAGTTTCTCTCTCTCTCTGTCTGTCATACATGTACATACACACTCAGCTAGCTGCCATCCTCTTTCTGTGTGTGTGTGTGTGTGTGTGTGTGTGTGTGTGTGTGTGTGTGTGTGTGTGTGTGTGTGTGTGTGTGTGTGTGTGTGTGTGTGTGTGTGTGCGTGCGTGCGTGCGTGCGTGATCAAATAAAAGCTGTCGAAGCGATGGGTCATTGGCAGGCGATGATAGGTAATGGACTCCTGGGGTGCAGGTGGGACCCAGATTTATGGGTAATGTAGTCAGTGACCGTGCCGGAGGGAGGATTTATGGGTAATTTAGTATTTTTTATAGGCTGTTTGTTGAGTGGATAATACAGGCTGAAGACGCTCTGGTCAAATGTCTCATGACTGAGTGAAGATATAGTGTGAGTGTAAACAGCTGAGGGAGAGAGAGAGAGAGAGTATATTCTGAATACATTAACAGTCTGGATTTAAAGTACTTGATTTGATAAAAGTACCAGACCATGATAAGAACCAACCTTTCAGTCAGGACAACATCCTTATGCCTCAGTACTTCAGACAACTATCTCTACAGAAAAGAAAGTATCACTTGACATTCAGATATTCTTTGGTGAAGGTTTCTGACGTCCCTGTGGTAATAAAATGCTACTGACTGTTGGTGTTAATCTGCTCTGCCAACCTTTCCTCTGTCCTCCATGTATAAACATGTTAGCTAACCTTTCCTCAGTCCTCCACGTATAAACATGTTAGCTAACCTTTCCTCTGTCCTCCATGTATAAACATGTTAGCTAACCTTTCCTCTGTCCTCCATGTATAAACATGTTAGCTAACCTTTCCTCTGTCTCCTCCATGTATAAACATGTTAGCTAACCTTTCCTCTGTCCTCCATGTATAAACATGTTAGCTAACCTTCCCTCTGTCTCCTCCATGTATAAACATGTTAGCTAACCTTTCCTCTGTCTGTATAAACATGTTAGCTAACCTTTCCTCTGTCCTCCATGTATAAACATGTTAGCTAACCTTTCCTCAGTCCTCCATGTATAAACATGTTAGCGAACCTTTCCTCAGTCCTCCATGTATATTTAGCTAACCTTTCCTCTGTCCTCCATGTATAAACATGTTAGCTAACCTTTCCTCTGTCCTCCATGTATAAACATGTTAGCTAACCTTTCCTCAGTCCTCCATGTATAAACATGTTAGCTAACCTTTCCTCTGTCCTCCATGTATAAACATGTTAGCTAACCTTTCCTCTGTCCTCCATGTATAAACATGTTAGCTAACCTTTCCTCTGTCCTCCATGTATAAACATGTTAGCTAACCTTTCCTCTGTCTCCTCCATGTATAAACATGTTAGCTTGATTGATTGATTGATTGAAAAGTGTCTTAACAGATTGCAGAATGGGTACAGTACAGTACAGCTCAATACATACAATTGTTAAGGGGATGCAGACCAGAGAAAGACTTTCGTCTTGTTTACATCAGGGTCCCCCATTTTCAATTCATCATAACATATATGACATACATGACATACAGATAGACAGTACTGCTACATCTATACATTTATGACATATCAGATTTGCAAATACAGTACTGTTTGTGATACTAAAGTGTCCAGAAAAGGAGTGTATATACATTTGGCGTAGAAACTGTACATTGGAGGAGGTTGGATGGGTGGGGTGGGTTGGGTGAGGGCTGTACATTGGAGGTGGGGGGGGGGGGGGGGGGTTGGGTAGGGGACACACACACATTTTACACTGTACATTGGAATACTGACAAAGCCTTACTTGGTCATTTACTGTACAACTAGGTTTGGACATTTGTAGGGGCCAGTTTCGAATTGCAGTCTCACGTAGGTGTTTTTTGAGAGTGTTTTTGAAAGTGGGTAGTGATTCACATTCCTTTACAGCTTTAGGTAGGGCGTTCCACATTGATGTGGCATAATTGCGAAACGTGTTTAGTCCCTTGTTTGAGCCGAATCTGAGTTTTACATGATTTGTGGAGCTCCCTCTGGTGTTGTGATCGTGGTATTCACTGACCTTTGGGAAGTATTTTGACATGTACATGGGTACCTTGGTCGCGTAGTGTATCTTGTAGACCAGGCCCATTGCAAGTTGCTGTACTCTGTCGTCTACTCTAAGCCATCCTAGGTTGTCAAAGTGGGCAGGGGTGAGGTGGGTTCTAGGAGTCAGGTCAAGTAGTAGTCTGACTAGCTTGTTTTGAGATGTTTGTAATTTGTTTTTTAGTGCCTTTGAGGTGCTTTGGTACCATGAGGTGCAAGCATAGTCGTAGTACCCTTGAATGAGTGCTCCTGCTAGAGTCTTCAGGGTATTCTTGTTTACCAGAGAGGAGATCCGGTACAAGAATCGCGTTCGTTGGTTGACTTTTTTTATTACATTGGATGCCATTTTGTCACAGGAAAGATTAGCCTCTAGGATGGAACCCAGGTAGGTAATTTCATCTTTCCTTGGGATAATATTGTCACCCACTGTAACCGAGAAGCCGTCGGTCTTGCTGAGTTTGTTATTTGAACCGAAGAGAATGGACTCTGTTTTGCCCATGTGTAATGATAGTTTGTTGTCGGCGAGCCATATGCAGATTTTGCCTAGTTCCGAGCTGAGGGCTTTTTCAACCTCTAACTTGTTCTTGTCAGCTAACCTTTACTCTGTCTCCTCCATGTATAAACATGTTAGCTAACCTTCCCTCTGTCCTCCATGTATAAACATGTTAGCTAACCTTTCCTCTGTCTCCATGTATAAACATGTTAGCTAACCTTTCCTCTGTCCTCCATGTATAAACATGTTAGCTAACCTTTCCTCTGTCCTCCATGTATAAACATGTTAGCTAACCTTTCCTCTGTCCTCCATGTATAAACATGTTAGCTAACCTTTCCTCTGTCTCCTCCGTGTATAAACATGTTAGCTAACCTTTCCTCTGTCTCCTCCATGTATAAACATGTTAGCTAACCTTTCCTCAGTCCTCCATGTATAAACATGTTAGCTAACCTTTCCTATGTCCTCCATGTATAAACATGTTAGCTAACCTTTCCTCTGTCCTCCATGTATACACATGTTAGCTAACCTTTCCTCTGTCCTCCATGTATAAACATGTTAGCTAACCTTTCCTCTGTCCTCCATGTATAAACATGTTAGCTAACCTTTCCTCTGTCTCCTCCATGTATAAACATGTTAGCTAACCTTTCCTCAGTCCTCCATGTATAAACATGTTTGATAACCTTTCCTCAGTCCTCCATGTATAAACATGTTAGCTAACCTTTCCTCTGTCCTCCATGTATAAACATGTTAGCTAACCTTTCCTCTGTCCTCCATGTATAAACATGTTAGCTAACCTTTCCTCTGTCTCCTCCATGTATAAACATGTTAGCTAACCTTTCCTCAGTCCTCCATGTATAAACATGTTTGATAACCTTTCCTCAGTCCTCCATGTATAAACATGTTAGCTAACCTTTCCTCAGTCCTCCATGTATAAACATGTTAGCTAACCTTTCCTCTGTCCTCCATGTATAAACATGTTAGCTAACCTTTCCTCTGTCCTCCATGTATAAACATGTTAGCTAACCTGTCCTCAGTCCTCCATGTATAAACATGTTAGCTAACCTTTCCTCTGTCCTCCATGTATAAACATGTTAGCTAACCTTTCCTCTGTCCTCCATGTATAAACATGTTAGCTAACCTTTCCTCTGTCCTCCATGTATAAACATGTTAGCTAACATTTCCTCTGTCTCCTCCATGTATAAACATGTTAGCTAACCTTTCCTCTGTCTCCTCCATGTATAAACATGTTAGCTAACCTTTCCTCTGTCCTCCATGTATAAACATGTTAGCTAACCTTTCCTCAGTCATCCATGTATAAACATGTTAGCTAACCTTTCCTCTGTCTCCTCCATGTATAAACATGTTAGCTAACCTTTCCTCTGTCTCCTCCATGTATAAACATGTTAGCTAACCTTTCCTCTGTCCTCCATGTATAAACATGTTAGCTAACCTTTCCTCTGTCCTCCATGTATAAACATGTTAGCTAACCTTTCCTCTGTCCTCCATGTATAAACATGTTAGCTAACCTTTCCTCTGTCTCCTCCATGTATAAACATGTTAGCTAACCTTTCCTCTGTCCTCCATCTATAAACATGTTATGAATGAATGAATGAATGAATGAATGAATGAATGAATGAATGAATGAATGAATGAATGAATGAATGAATGAACAAGTTTATTTCTTGTTATTCTTCTTATTTCTTCAAACAACTCACAGTGTCTAGATCCGTCAGACCAAAATCTTAACAACAAATTAAAGAAAAATCCTTAAAGGAAAAGAAACATTTAAAAAAGAACAAAGAAAAAAACAGGATTTATAAACAAAAGAGCAATGTGTTTGGTTAGCAGACATGTCCAAAAAAAGGAGTAGAGGGAAGCTTAGCTTATTGATCCCTACCCCCTTACATTTGTATTTGTTCTTCTATTAATTTTACTAGAATTTACATAATTTTGTATATTACAATATAGAATATTATTTTTACTTATATTAAAAGGGAACTATTTTACTATTTCTTTCACTATTTGGGCACTTTTACACAATTCCTGTGAGTCTATGGAACACCTCTGTAATATATATATATTTTTTTATTCATTGTTTTGTATTTCTAATCAAGTCCTCAAAAACAGCATTTTTCTACCTCAAGATCTCGAGCCGTTTCGAGCCTGGGCTCCAGGTCCAGCCACTGTGTGCAGCTCATCCTGCACCTCTCCATTAACATGCAGCGGTGTCTTTCTGACATCACAAATCATCACATTTTCAAATTACTCAGTTCAGTGAGGGTGAATATTGTGAGAGGAGAATTGGAAGAATGCGCCAATATGAGAATTTTGAGACATAGATCATATTAATATAAGTTCACATAGCTAGGAAACAATGCTAAACACTCAAAAAGGCCATTTATAAGATAGTTCCCCTTTAAAAGTTTACAATAAAAAACATGATTCACTTGACAGCAGTGAATATAGTACATCACTACATACACAATATACCATAACTTTGTTTATCCTCACTACTCATTTCTATTTTTCGAATGTGTATTTTTTAGCTGCTTTTTAAATTGTGCCACATGTTTACTCATTTTGATGTATTCGGGTAAATTATTCCACAACTTCACTCCACACACCGATATGCACATGTTTTTCAGCGTGGTGTGTACCATTGGTTGTTTGAGATTCCCTCTCCCTCTTAAATTATATTCACCTTCCCTGTCTCTGAACCATTTTTGAATGTTGCCTGGGATTAGCTTGTATCTGGCTATGTATACAATGAGGGCAGTTTTTTTTTTGTATTTTATTTTTTTATTATTTTTTAAACACACATATAAACAAACATGACAACACACGATAAGATACACAAGCATTAATACACAGTGTATATCCAACGAAATTACCATTTATACCAATGTCTTATACAGGATATACCCCTAATACCTGTTATCTAAAAACCTACACACAGCTCCAGCTCGAACCCCCCCCCCCTCCCGGACCCCTCATTGGATAGTACCTCCATTATCCCTCGCTCCTAACCAGACACTACCATTATAAGCTAGCTTTTATTCTCTCCACCACTTCTAACCACATTGTCATTTTGGATTCATTGAGACCCAGAATTCTTGCTGTAGATATTTCTTGATAAATCACATCGAGATATGTAAGAAACCAAACTTTCCGGCACATTTTTTCCGGTTGAAACCAGCGTGATGCGATCAGCTTTTTAGCTACTGTGATACCCGATAAAACCAATCTCTTTAGCTGTGGATGTACTGCAAACTCAAAAACATCATTCAATAGTAATACAGAGGGGTGTACAGGTATATTCCAAGATAAGAGTTTTGATAATTGTTGGGTCACATCTTTCCAGAATATCTTAACTGGTGGGCAGTCCCAGTACATGTGCATAAATGTCCCTTCATCCCCATTTGTACATTGGGAGCATTTGGAGTCTTGTTTAAGACCCATTCTGTTCAGTCTTATAGGAGTCAAGTATGTCCTGTGAATATAGTTAAGATTGATTTGTTGATGGTCCGGGTTCCTTGATGTAAGTCGGACATTTGCCCAGGCTTCTTGCCAATCCACTTCACTCCACACACCGATATGCACATGCTTTTCAGCGTGGTGTGTACCATTGGTTGTTTGAGATTCCCTCTCCCTCTTAAATTATATTCACCTTCCCTGTCTCTGAACCATTTTTGAATGTTGCCTGGGATTAGCTTGTATCTGGCTATGTATACAATGAGGGCAGTTTTGTAATCCACTAGGTCCGTAAATTTCAATGCTTGTAGCTTTATAAATAAGTTATTGGTGTGTTCATAATATCCTACATTGTTGATTATTCTTTTTTTTTTTTTTTTTGCATGGTGCATATTGGCTGTAGAGTGCTTTTGTAGGTATTACCCCACACCTCCGCACAGGTTAGCTACCAGTTAGCTAACCTTTCCTCTGTCTCCTCCATGTTGGCTAGAGAAGAGGAGGAACCACAACATGGACATAACATTACTACTTAAACCAGCTAAAGTAGAGGAGGCTTATTTGATTGAGCAACAGATTTTAGTTTAGGGTCTTAGGAACATATTGACATTTTAAACTCAGAATGTCCTTCAGCTGATCTTTTTTGAAGGGGATGTATTTTGAGTGCATACTGATGATGTATTTTGGGTGCATGATGACCTATTTAACTTTTTTAGATGATAAACTCATCATCATCAGGTGGCTTCTTCGTTCCGAAGGTTGCCTATCACTCTCCAACCCATTCTGTCCCCACCTCTTCTCTCTCACTCCGCTCCAATCACAGACGTCGTCTACCCAGCCTCTTCTTGGTCTTCCACTTCCTCTCTTTCCATCCACCTTCCCTATCACCCCCTTCTTGAACATCTCTCCGCTGGATCCTCTCAGCACGTGCCCGCACAACTCCATCTTTCACTTTTTCAACCTCTCCAGCAGCTGTCCTCCTTGCATACCCGCTCTTCTCAGTACATCCTCATTCTTGATCTTATCCTTCCATGTTATCTTCAGCATCTTCCTCAGCGTCCACATTTCAAAAGAGTCTATCATCCTCTGTGCCTCTTCATTCAGCGTCCATGCTTCTGCTCCGTATGAAAAGACTAACATAACATACGTTTCCAAAATCCTGGTCTTCGTTTTTCCAACTTATGTTTCGTCTCAATAATTCGTCATGGTTCCAGAACGCGCTCTTTGCAATTCCGGTTATTCTCTTAATGTCCAATGTTAGCTCTTCCACCTTCACTGATCCAGCTTCCAAGGTACATGTACTCCTTCACTTGTTCAAGTTTTACTCCATCCACCTGTATTGTATCCAAACTCAACATGCTGTAAACAGAGCAGCTGAACTGATCCTAGACCAGCTGAACTCAACATGCTGTAAACAGAGCAGCTAAACTGATCCTAGACCAGCTGAACTCAACATGCTGTAAACAGAGCAGCTAAACTGATCCTAGAGCAGCTGAACTCAACATGCTGTAAACAGACCAGCTGAATTCAACATACTGTATACAGAGCAGCTGAACTCAACATGCTGTAAACAGAGCAGCTGAACTCAACATGCTGTAAACAGACCAGCTGAACTCAACATGCTGTAAACAGAGCAGCTGAACTCAACATGCTGTAAACAGACCAGCTGGGCCCTATTCCCCGTACCTGGTTCAACTAAGTTGATCAAAAGTCCCATTATCCAGATTCAATTAACCCGATGTTTGAATCCGGGCTTTCCCTGTTCCTCGAACGCTGATTCAATCTCGTTAATTCGAACCAGACTTGATACTCAGGATAATTGCACACGGCCGATTCACCTGAAAAGACAGCAGGTGTCGATCGCAGAAATCCTGATTTTCTAACAGCATTGATTGATCGATTGATTGAAAACTTTATTAACAGATTGCAGAATGGGTACAATACAGTACGGCTCAATAGCCTCGCAGACAAGTTAAATGCATAATCTATAGGCAAATTTTAAGTCCCTATTTACCCCTAATTACCCCAATCAATCAGATTATATTTCTTTAATGTGCCTGCTGGCAGTAGGCTTAATGGAATGAATAATCAAATGAGATCTTGCTAGCGAAAATAATTAGTTCAACTCTTTCAGAATAAGTAGATAAAAATAAGCCCAAAGAGTATCTAATTGATACGAATTAATAGATACTTATGAGGATATCTGTACTGTATGTGCTTAGGTATCATGTACTATATGGTTCCCAAAGTTTTCATGTGTCAGAGAGGCATGGAGGGAGGCTATACAGTTTCACTATTAATCAGGTTTTAATCTGTTTTGGACATCATCCATACATGCATTGAATTGATTAACCTTTGGTTTATACCAGTGACACCAGTCATGTTAATCACCTTCTTGTTCATCATCATATAACACTAACAGTGCTTGAACAGATCACTTCAACTTCAAATTACTTTATTTTCCTTTCGGAACTTCATTTGCGCAGTGGTTGAAAGACAAACATACAGTCACAATACATAGACACTCACCACTATATATAAAAAAAATGTTTTAAAACTACAATAAAAAAGGGCGGCTAGGTGGTGTAGTGGGCAAGGCACTCGCCACCAGTGTGGAGACGCTGGGTTCGCGTGTTCGAATCCAGCTCTCCACATTGTTTTCAGTTTAGCTGGTCGTCCGCAGTAATACACATTGGCCGTATTACGGGGAGGGAAACTGAAGGGTGGGGATCGGGCGTTGTGAACAAGCGACTCCTACAAGTCGGTTGATGCGCCTGCGCAGTAGAATCAGGAAGTGTCGGGGGCAGCGTGAGCCTCCCACGCGTTACTCCTCGACACTGAGAGATCGAGCTGCGCAGGTGAAAAGATGCGACTGCTGTTACCTCAAGTACCGGAGGGGACTTGTGCTATGTATGACTTAGTCCACATTGCAGCCGGCTTGTGGGAGGCAAGAAACAGCGTTCGTGACAGGGGAGGGTTGAATTGGATGATACGAAATTGGGATGGGAGAAAATATAGAAAAATGGGAGAAAAAGTGGATAAAAAAAAAAAAAAACTACAATAAAAAGACCACGATATAAAAAAAAACACCAACTACATTAAAACTACAGTACTTAAATATAAAAAACCATGTGGAGCAGTTCTATATGTATATAAATAATAGTAGTACAGGTACATAGTATATGCATAAATAAATAAAATGCATAAATAAATAAATGCATTTTCTCAAATTCATCAAAACGTCAAAGGCTTGCAATTGCTCATTCATTTTCTCAAGTCACATCCACGTCATCAAATCAAACAGCGCATCTCCTCAGACATTTTAATCCCAGTTACAATATCACAATAACGTGTGAGTGACACAATTCAACAATCCACATATTCCGATCCGTCGTAATTCACATCCACAATCCACGCATTAAGACGCTTCAATTTATGCTTGAATGAAACACAATCCGGGCGCAAATACATCCACAGCCGAGAATATGGAACTAATCAGAGCCAAACGCCCGATAGGTTTCATTCATTAAAAACATCCCGCGGGAGGCGGCTAGGTGGCGCAGTGGGCAAGGCGCTCGCCACCAACGCAGGAGATGCTGGGTTCGAGCCCAGCTCTCGGCGTTGCTACCAGCTTGGCTTTTCGTTCATACTAATACAATTGGCAGTATTAGGGGGTGGGAAGCTGGTGGGTGGGGATCGGACATTGTGGACAGCGACTCCTACAGGTCGGTTGGTGCGCCTGCGCAGTAGAATCAGGAAGCGACGAGGGCGGCGTGTCCCTCCCACGCAGACCCTCGCCGCTGAGAGATCGCGCTGTGCAGGTGAAAAGATGCGACGGCTGCCTCCTCGAGTACCGGAGGGGACACGTGATGCAAGGCTTCGTCCTCATTGCAGCCGGCTTGTGGGAGGCATAGTCTAACAGCGTTCGAGACAAGGGAGGGTAGAATTGGACAATACGAAAAATAGAAAAATGGGGAAAAAAAGTAGATAAAAAAAAAAAACATCCCGCGGGATTCACATTTGCAATGTTCCGACGTTATTAAAATAACCACATAGTGTGTATACCTCGCGAGCGCCGTATATATGACGTGCATTATTTAGGACAAGGTCAATTTATTATCAGCATTTTAGGTATATTATTTATTTTACATTTCAAAAGCCCCCTCTAGAAAAACGAAGCACAAAAACATAGTTCAGAATGGTATAATGGGATCTAGACTGTGAGAATTATTTCAGGAAGCGAGCTGCATTTCTTTGCGAGGGCGTGGCCATGCAGGTTATCCAGCTAACTGAACTAAACCCTGCGCTGGAGCAGGTTCAAACTTTCTGATATGTTGCCATAGCGATTTAGAAAATCGCACGTCGGGGAACCGAAAGGTCTGGCTTAAGTCAAGCTATGCTGAAAATGATCCGGCTAACTCAGTTAGCCAGGTACAAGGAACAGGGCCCTGAACTCAACATGCTGTAAACAGAGCAGCTGAACTCAACATGCTGTAAACAGATCAGCTGAACAATCATCTCCTCCACCCCTCTCAACACCCCCCCCCTCCTCCGATCTTCTCACATGTCCAAACCACCTGAGACATCCATGGCTCACCTTGAAAGAAATTTCCCTGATGACCCCACAGATCTCATCCACCTCGGCACTGGTCCTGCCGTCTGACTCCCGCCACATACCTCAACATCTTCCGATCGCAGCTCCTTAACACCACTGTAACTGAGGGGTACAATTCCCTGACTGTATTAAAGATTGTGATATATTAAACCACTACTAGTTATGTACTTTAATTACTGGCCATACAGTACATGAATATATATGGTGAACACCCACACAAGAATACGGCATTGACACATAAAGTTCTATTTGGAGGGTATTTATTATTATTAAGCAACGTTAGGTTACAGATTGAGAATTAGGCTCGCGCTTGTATGGCGAAGAACACACGTAAAGTCAGTCAAGAGCGTAAGTCAATGAGAATAGCATGAATACTAGGATGGGTCTAAGCTGACGCCACCTGTGGTATAGCAATTACATAGGGCACACTGGTACCAGCTGGAGACACTGGGGGGTTCCCTCCGGGGTGTAAGGCCGGTAGGGGTAGAGGAATGTTCGGGTACAAAGTCTGGGTCAACGAGGAATAACGAGGCTCCAGATACAGGAGCCGGTGCATGTACTCCCTTGATCAGCAGACAAAGCAGCAGTTGTAATCCAAGATGCTTGAATAGCATTGACGACAGCTAGCCAGCCTCTTCCTAGAGGCGGGCCCGAGTGATGATCCTCACGGGGGTAAATCCCAAACGACAGTGGGATCGACGGTTCTCTTCTCCAGCGGTCACGGTCCCAAAGCAATATAATCCAACCAGAAATGGTTCTGCATTCGCCGGTGTAGATTCTCCTGTGTACTATACTTCACATCAAACTAGGTTGAACTTGACGCTACTTCACTAAACTCTGACACTTTTACTATTCTATTCGCACATGTTCTAAACGCTCTATTTAGACGCAAGGTTGCTCACTTCACTGCACGTTGACTCGTGGTGAAGGCTTGGACACTGAACTTGAACTAAGTGCTGCTGTATACACCTACGCCGTATTTATACGTAAGTGAATATCTAGTCCCAACCTGGTCACTTTGGTCCTGAATCACTACACTGCCAAAGGCATGTTCTAACATGCCCCAAACTCGCCCACTGCACCTGTCTGAGTACGAGACTGCCTGGAGCCTGGGTGGGCTGTCCAATAGGAGAGCGAATATTACTCTGGTTTGTACGCAGGTAAAGGGATATTCCGTGTATATATACAAATAATATACAAGGGATATCAAACGATATACAAATATTATACAAGGGATATCAAGCAATAAATATATATATTCGGTTTAATCTGACCCTTTGTAACAACCACCAATCACCCTTTTTGTCATTGCCCACGTTTCTTGTCGATATTTATCTCCATTCCCCTCTTCTTCATTCCATCCCTCCACTCAACAAACATTCTCCCCACTTCCTGCTCTCAATCTGCCGTCGGCACTAGATCATCAGCATAAAGCGGCTCCCAGGTCCTTCTCCTCGTCAATCTCTTGTTGCTTCCTTCACTATAGTGATGAAGAGCAGTGGGCTAAGAGCCCAACCCTGGTGCACCCCCACTCCAATGCCAAAGTCCTCCGATGTTCCAGCTACTGTCTTGACTCTCGAAGTGGCTCCCACATACAGGGACAGTACAGCTCTCACAAGTCTCTCTGGTATCTTCTGGCTCCTAAGCGCCCATTCTATTATAGCACTCCTTGGTATTTCAAAGGAGTAGTCAAATGCCTTTTCCAGGTCTACAAAAACGTGATATAATTAAATGTTCTTCTCTCTATACTTTTCCTGCATCTGCCTCCTGCATGCGTGCGTTAATGGATTCGTAACGGGGCACTTCACCTAAAAACAATGCTGATTTATTTTGCACATAATCTCACACACATCCAAAAACTCTAAACAGTTTGGCACACATTCATTTAGTTTGACAGTTATTGAGAGTTTGAATATGGCCACTAGTGATGTCATCAGACATTGAATCCTTGTGTTGTGTTAATTACAGCTCAATTAAGTAATGTAGATGAAAAAGATGCAAGCAATACCATGTATTGGTAGGGAGTGGGCCTGCTACCTTTTCATTACAACCCAAGGATTATGTGTAAAATAAACCAGCATTGTTTTTTTGCGAAAAAAAAAGGCCAATTTGCAGGTTGTATTTTTGTTCAATAAACAATGTGACTAGGCCAACGCTGACTTTCATGAAGAGGGGGGAATTCTTTTTCAAAATTGACCCAGTTTTAGCATTTTTATCAAACATTTTGTCGACCAAACCACAAGCGCCACGCACATGCATATTTTAATGCATGGATCAATAACGTGCGTGTGTCATCTTAATGCTGACGTCACGTCAGATGCAGGGCAGCGAGGGGCTCTGAGACTCACACACAGCTAGTGGCAGAAGCAGAGAGCCTTGCTACTACTAGCCGAGGAGTGATGAATGAAAATGTATCTGTTTCACTAACACTATTGCTCCGTGATCATAACCATTCATATCTAAAGCGAACCACTATTTGTAAAAGCCACAACCACGTTACCATATTAGTAATAATGTAAATCATTGTGTCGTTGTACATATTGTGTATATAACGTTAGTAGCTAGCTAAGTTAGCTAACGTAGCTTAGCTTAGCTAGCCAGAATTCTCGAAACTCATAACAATGCCCGATTTAAAATGGTTCTCTCCTCTTTGTATACATTTGTCCTCACAAGTATTCTGCCAGGGAACTTATGGACACGACAATAGTAGTAGTTATAAGGTGTTTGAGCTTGTAACGTTAGTTAGCTCATAGCTATCGTGACTGATGCACAGAGTGGGGCTAAAGGGGCTACTATCGTATCAACATGCCGGGACGTGTAGCTTGCTAGCCGGCATGATGTGTGTGCAGTGCACAGGTCTGAGAAGAGGACCTGCACATTTAACTCGTTCCCCAAACTCTTTTGCATGTCCCGATTTAAAATGGTTCACGACAGTAGACATAATGCTAACGTTAGGAGGAGCCATATAGCCATATAGCCATATAGCCAGTACCCAGTAGTACTATGACCCGGACGGGCATAAGTTGCCTGAAGTGACGTCACGGCCATGCTCGCGTCTGGGGAAATACCTTTATTCTGCACCTCTCTAAAAGCTCTGTGGATGTATTGTAAAAATAAAAGATTACTCTATGTAAAAAAAAAAATGTATAGCACCTTTAAATTAAATGGTATTTTAAATAAAGTCCTACAACTATTAGACCTGCATGTTCCCTGCATGTCTCTGACCGAAGTCTGCTCTTCTACACGTGTGTGTGTGTGTGTGTGTGTGTGTGTGTGTGTGTGTGTGTGTGTGTGTGTGTGTGTGTGTGTGTGTGTGTGCGTGCGTGCGTGCGTGCGTGTGTGTACAAGATACAAGAGTTTTATTTGTCACGGCATACAGGTATACAGTGAAATGCGGTGGGTCTCGCCCGCAGCGATGTGCATAATACAAGTAATAATAATAAGAGTCCAACCAATAGAGCGACATAAACAAGTAAACAAAGTAGGCATATCGGTATCTGTACATGAGTTATTTACAGAGCATGGTAGGACATGCTAGGTCCTGTGGTAGTGCAGTACACTGTTAGCTACGGATGAGGCACTGGGTTATGTACACTGTTATACAATGCTATATTATACAATCTCAAGCTATACTATTCTTAAAGTGACCTTTCCTTCTGTAAAGTGTCCATAGTGTGAGCGTGTGCAGCATGAGTGTGTCTGTGCTCATGTTACAGTGGCTGCTAGTGTGTAAGCGTTTACAGTGTGTGTTGTGTGTGTGCTCATGTGTGCTCATGTGTGCTTGTGCGTGTGTGTGTGTGTGTGTTAGGGCTGTCTTAAATACTTCGAAGCTTCGAAGCTTCGTTCGAATTCGAATATGAAAATTAAATTCGATTATGTAAAAAAAAAAAAAATTATATATATATTTTTTTTTTGCAAAATCTACTCTGCCTCTCTTTGTTAACTACAACAAGCAATGCTGTTTGTTATTTAAGACGAGGTCGGACTCGGCACTGACAGGTTTGTGTTCATTGTGCTGCTTTTATAAAGCCTCAAATGACGGCTTTCATGGAAGCAAAGTGTTTAGTTTGTCTAAGATTTAAAAAGGTTTAAACTTTACAGCACTGACAAAGTTGAACAAAGTGCTGTACAAGTCCCACAAAAAAAATGTATAATAATAATTATAATAAAAAAAAATTATACATTTTTTTATTTTTTATTTTTATTTCGAAGCTTCGAATTAAAATCGAATCTCGGCCCCGAAGCTTTGAATTCCAAAAAAGAAAATCGAAGGTCAGCCCTAGTGTGTGTGTGTGTGTGTGTGTGTGTGTGTGTGTGTGTGTGTGTGTGTGTGTGTGTGTGTGTGTGTGTGTGTGTGTGTGTGTGTGTGTGTGTGTGTGTGTGTGTGTGTGTGTGCTCCTACGTGTACTAATCTAGCAGTACTTGGCAGAATACTGTGAGTACTCTGTGACTCCTGCACAGCGTTGGGTATTTATTGAAAGTATATTTATATGTAAAGCCGGTAAAATTAACACCCTGAGAAACACCTGTCTCACGTGTTCTTATGATCTGATACGTCTCTTGACTCCACATGACCAATATCATAATAAAGACAAAACAAACATGGAAAAATACAATCTGTGGTCTTTCTTCCTGCTCTGGTAACAGTTAATAGATTATTCATAAACTGTTTATGGGTTATTAACAGTGGTATACAATGTTATTAATGGTTGGTTAATGATTTAGAACAAGCCTTATAACTAGTTAGAAGATCATGAACAACCTGTTACTAAACAACAGCAGCGGGTGGCCTAGAGGTTAGAGAAGCGGGTTTGTGACCGGATGGTCGCTGGTTCGATCCCCTGGACCGGCAGGAAAAAATCTGGGCTGGGGAAGTGAATGAATAACTCTCTCCCATACCCTTAACACCAACGGCTGAAGTGCCCTTGAGCAAGGCACTTAACCCCCAACTGCTCCAGTGGAGTTGCCCAGTGGCCGACGGTGTCAGACTGTGTTTGTACTGGGAAGCTCCCAGGTGTGAATGGAACTGTGTGAATGTGAAGCAGGGCGTTCCTGAAAAAGAGCATCCGTGCTCAGAGAACCTACCCTGGTAAATAAAGGTTAATAAATAAAAATAAAAACAACTTTGTACTACTGACTTGTTAAGTATGTGTTAGTGTCAGTAAACACTAACCAATAGTACTGACTTGTTAAGTATGTGTTAGTGCAGGGAGGGGCAACTGGCGGCCCGCGGGCCGCATGCGGCCCTCACCGACGTTCCATGCGGCCCCAGGCCAATATAAAAAAAAAAAAAAAATTATAATATTTTTTAATTTTTTAATTTTTTTTATTTTTTTATTTTTTTGTATTCGACTAAGAAGAGTTGGCAGTCGACTATGGCTCCTTTCGATCGATTAGTCGACTATTTGACTAATAGGGGTCAGCCCTAGTGTGGACATATGAAACGCTGTTGAAAGTGCCGTGCAGCAATATGGGGGTTTTGATAAACTGTCGGCTGTTGTTACCGATGGAGCACCGGCAATGAAAGGAAAACGCACAGGATTCGCCGGGCTTCTAAGGCAGAGTGGCGTTGAGTGTCCAATGCTGCACTGCATTATACATCAGGTAAGTTCGCTAACATAATTTCCATCTATTGTGGGTCACTAATAATGACCAATGCGAGTCGAGTGTAGTAAAATTATATGCGAGAGTCGTTAAATCGTTTTTCTTTTTTTTAATCTGATATAGGAGGCTCTCTGTGCCAAGAAGCTTGACTACAGCCATGTTATGGATTTGGTTACCAAGGTTACCAATCTAATTCGTGGAGGCAACAGGTCACTAAACCATAGAAAGTTTGTCTCCTTTTTGGAAGAGATGGACACTGATTATGGCGACTTGCAGCTACACACAGAAATCCGATGGCTGAGCCGTCGGAAAGTACAGGAACGACATTGAAACACTGCAAATGCAATTCAATGATCGGTTTGAAGATTTCAACGGCATGCAGTCACGGATAGCGCTGTGTGCCGGCCCCCTCACCGCTATGGTGTCAGAGCAGCCCCCACCGTTGCAGCTTGAACTGTGCGAGCTACAGTCGGATCCTTTTTTTCAAGCAAAGAGAAATGAGAGGGGAATTTCGTTTTGGAAACTGCTACCTGAGCCCCGCTTCCCACTCCTCAGGGACTTTGCCCTCTCTATGGCCAGTATGTTTGGGAGCACATACATATGTGAGAGCAATTTCTCAAACATGAAGCACATCAAGTCAAAGGAGAGAAACAGGCTGTCGGATGAAACATTATTTCATCTGATGCAGATTGCATGCACAAACATTGAAGTTGACATTCCTGCTATTGTGCGCCAACAAGAGAGACCACAAGTGTCTCATTAAAGACAGGGGGGGAGGAGATGATGAAGAGGTGTAGAGGGGGGGGGGAAAGGAGATGATGAAGAGGTGTAGAGAGGGGGGGGGGAAGGAGATGATGAAGAGGTGTAGAGAGGGGGGAAGAGATGATGAAGAGGTGTAGAGAGGGGGGGAGATGATGGAGAGGTGTAGAGAGGGGACCATTATTATTATTATTATTATTATTATTATTATTATTATTATTATTATTATTATTATTATTATTATTATTATTATTATTATTATTATTATTATTATTATTATTATTATTATTATAACCATTATTGACCCACTGTGGGGCGAGGGTGAATGTCATGCCAGTTTGATAAAGGGTCAATGGGAGGCATGTAGTATTGCACTTTACTTTACTTGCACTTTACTTGTTTACTATAGTGTTCAGATAACACTAATAACACAAACACAAAGCAGCATTCCTGCTGCATTTCACTACAACAGTAAATCAAAAGTGCAATAATAAATGATTTTGTTAAATGTATACACTTTTATCCTGCTACTAAACAAAACATTCCTGAGTGGTTCATATCCATAACATGCATTTCAGTGTTTTAATGTTTTGTTTAGTAGCAGGATAAAAGTTTATACATTTAACAAAATAATTTATTATTGCACTTTTGATTTACTGTTGTAGTGAAATGCAGCAGGAATGCTGCTTTGTGTTTGTTGAGCAGTGGGCTTTAAGTTCATACATTTATTTTATTAGAAGCCTTAATTATAATGGATCATTTTTGTATATATTTGGGGTTACACAGCAATACTTTTAAATTCAGCTGTTTATAAATTCATAAAGTTGAAATTGCATTACTAAATGCATTTGAAATGGAATAAAAACAAAGTTACAACAAATTATAATTGTTTATATACCTTGTGACTATTAGGGCTATTTGAGTGATGGGGTACTACTGGCGGGACTGCCGATAAACAATGCGGCCCCCCAGATTGATTGTGGACATTTTGTGGCCCTCACCATATACAAAGTTGCCCACCCCTGTGTTAGTGTAAGTAAACACTAACCAATAGTACTGACTTGTTAAGTATGTGTTAGTGTAAGTACACATTAACCAATAGTACTGACTTGTTAAGTATGTGTTAGTGTAAGTAAACATTAACCAATAGTACTGACTTGTTAAGTATGTGTTAGTGTCAGTAAACACTAACCAATAGTACTGACTTGTTAAGTATGTGTTAGTGTAAGTAAACACTAACCAATAGTACTGACTTGTTAAGTATGTGTTAGTGTAAGTACACATTAACCAATAGTACTGACTTGTTAAGTATGTGTTCGTGTAAGTAAACACTAACCAATAGTACTGACTTGTTAAGTATGTGTTAGTGTAAGTACACATTAACCAATAGTACTGACTTGTTAAGTATGTGTTAGTGTAAGTAAACACTAACCAATAGTACTGACTTGTTAAGTATGTGTTAGTGTAAGTAAACACTAACCAATAGTACTGACTTGTTAAGTATGTGTTAGTGTAAGTACACATTAACCAATAGTACTGACTTGTTAAGTATGTGTTAGTGTCAGTAAACATTAACCAATAGTACTGACTTGTTAAGTATGTGTTAGTGTAAGTATACATTAACCAATAGTACTGACTTGTTAAGTATGTGTTAGTGTAAGTAAACACTAACCAATAGTACTGACTTGTTAAGTATGTGTTAGTGTCAGTAAACATTAACCAATAGTACTGACTTGTTAAGTATGTGTTAGTGTAAGTAAACACTAACCAATAGTACTGACTTGTTAAGTATGTGTTAGTGTAAGTAAACATTAACCAATAGTATTGACTTGTTAAGTATGTGTTAGTGTAAGTAAACATTAACCAATAGTACTGACTTGTTAAGTATGTGTTAGTGTAAGTAAACACTAACCAATAGTACTGACTTGTTAAGTATGTGTTAGTGTCAGTAAACATTAATCAATAGTACTGACTTGTTAAGTATGTGTTAGTGTCAGTAAACATTAACCAATAGTACTGACTTGTTAAGTATGTGTTAGTGTAAGTAAACATTAACCAATAGTACTGACTTGTTAAGTATGTGTTAGTGTAAGTAAACACTAACCAATAGTACTGACTTGTTAAGTATGTGTTAGTGTCAGTAAACATTAACCAATAATTGTAGCTATTAGTAAGTAGTTTACAAATAGCTTGTTCATGTTATATTAACTAATTAACTAATTGCTCCCAATGAGCAGGTTGTGGCACCTTGCATGGTCGCCTCCGCCCTCGGTGAGTGAATGTGTGAGTGAATGGGTAAAATATGAGTAAAAAAAATATACGTTAAAAAAAAGATGTCCAAAAGTATTTTTGTTATGAATAAGGTAAAGGATGTGTTAGAGTATGAGGCAATGAGAACACTCTACTGTTCACTCATCTCACCTTATATCAGTTATTGTGTTGAAGTATGGGGGAATACTTATGGGACCAATATAAAACCATTATATATACTACAGAAGAGGGCTGTAAGAATCACACATAACGTGAGTTATCGAGAACACACAAATACATTATTTATTACATCTAGAATAATTAAACTTGAAGACATGGTTAAGTTTCAAACAATGTTAATTATGTTTAGGGCAAGAAATAATACACTGCCAGAAAAACTACAAAATCTTTTTCATTTAGAAAGTGAGTTTAGTAGGAGAAAATACAATTTTAAACATCAGTTTGCACGTACCACACTTAAACAGATGTGTCCTTCAGTTATTGGTGTAAAGTTGTGGAATTATCTCCATAGCAAGCTTAAGGGATGTAATAGTGTTTATCAATTCAAAAGAAATTAAAAAAAAAAAATGTAGTCAGTATGAAAATCAAATGTGATCTGAATAGTGAGATATTTTCTTTTTTTCTCTCTTTCTTTTATTCTTTATTATTATTATTATTATTATTATTATTATTATTATTATTATTATTATTATTATTATTATTATTATTATTATTATTATTATTATTATTATTATTATTATTATTATTATTATTATTATTAAATTTTTTCTTGTTTAACTGTGGATTGTGTGTTTCTTGTATAATGGTATAAATTATTATTTGTGTAAATTAGGTTGTACGCCGACCATTAAGTAAATACTTGTTTAGTTTAGGAATAAGGGGCAGGTAACTATAAGATTTATTCTTCGTCCTGCTCCTTTTGTCCATGGAATGATATTTATGATTGTGTAATGAAGAAACTCTGATTGTATGATTCCATGTGGCAAATAAAAACTCTGAACTGAACTGAACTGAAAAGTAACTAATTGTAAAGTGCTTTGGATAAAAGCGCTATATAAAAAAGCAGCCATTTACCATAACTATTTATAAGGCATAGTTTTAAATCATTAACCAACTATTAAATCATTAATAACTCAATAACTAACAGTTTGTGATGATCTATTAACTATTTATAAGGGATAGTTATTCTAAAGTGTCTTCTAAACTCTTTCTTTGTGTGAGGGTATGTGTGTGTGTGATGGTATGTGTGTGAGGGTGTGTGTATGTGTGAGGGTGTGTGTCAGTGTGATGGTATGTGTGTGAGGGTGTGTGTTTTGTGTCTTATTTGACCTGCTGTTTATTTTGACATCAATGCCTGTTTGAGTCTGGACAGGAAGTAGGAAATTACTTTCTTTCTCTTTCTCTCCCTCTGATTACAGATGAAAAACTAACATAGCCTAAGTCATTACTTCCGCACATGTGTGTGTGTATGTATCTGTGTATGTGTGTGAGTGTATGTATGTGTGTGTGTATGTATCTGTGTGTGTATGTATCTGTCTGTGTGTGTATATCTGTGTATGTGTGTGTGTATGTATCTGTGTATGTGTATGTATCTGTGTATGTGTGTGTATCTGTATCTGTGTGTTTAAATTATGTGTGTGTGTGTGTGTATGTATGTATCTGTGTATGTGTGTTCTACCCTTAATTGCCTTCTTCCTGTGTGCATATTATTTTATTTTGGTGTTTATTTGAACAAGGGAAGATGTTTCAACTGTAGCTTTTAATTGGTCAGGAAGTCTCTCTTTTCTGTGTGTGTCT